>NW_001845108.1:0-4903 GCF_000001215.4 Drosophila melanogaster | reverse complement strand
ATTTGGTAACGAACCATTTTAGCCAAATTCAAATCCTGGCAAAATTGAATATTGCCCTATAAAAATACCACAAAATTCCCGAGTAGGATTATAGCAAGCTACGGTCACATATGATTTGCATACTTCCGTTCTCTTTTCGTGAAGGCGTGATCGAGTGCAGTTTAACTTTATGCAAAATCCATGATTAAAAATCCACGAGCATCGTGTGGTTTGGATAATAGTTTTTCAAGGCAAATACTGCCAAGTGATAGTTTCCTTTAACTGCGTCGCTGCCGGTCCCACATTTGGAGATAGAAGTCTTAGTGGCTGCGTCGCCAAGGCGGTCTGTATTGTTTTTCGCCAAACTTTTGACCACGCGTGAAACTTACTGTGGCTTCATCGATCGCAGAAAGATTTACAACTGCTTGCATCAGGAGCACCCACCGCGTGCAGCGGAAAGCTGGGCTTGTCCTCTTCTGCTGCCGACAGATCGCAGGTCAACCCCCCCAGAGTTGGCGTTCTTTTTTTTCTACTCTTCATCGCCGCACGCAGGAAGCAGATCGCCGTGCATCCATTTTATGCACAAGTCAACTTGGTGTCTTCTTCATCCGTGCGCATTCCAAGAATATTTGTGCACAACACGAGCCCCAGGCTGCTGGCCTTGTCGCTGCGTATGCTGCGAACCTGAAGCAGCCGCAACACGAATGATCGTGTCCAGTCTTAAGTATCTTTAGAATAGTTTTTCATATTTGTGTTAATTTTACCTAAAAATATTTACTTATAAATTTCTACGATTCTAATTTAGCTTAACTTGTGGGAGATCTGACAAGTATATATATGTGATTTTCCCGATTTATATTAATACCTACAGCAAATCATCAACAGTCATCAGGCCTGCCGACATCGATGGAAAGTGCGTGAGTACGCAACAAAAATAATAAAAACACACAAGCATATATATAAAAAGTCAGATACTCCTAAATAGTGTGCTTAAAATACCTTGCCTTAATTAATAATATATCTAGATCTCTTAATTTAAAGAAGTTTAAAGTTTAAACATACATTAATCATACATAATTCTAACGTAAAGTAAGCCAAACAAACAAAAGCATTAATGTAAACTTAAATACCAGTATTTGCATTCCTTCTTGATTATTTTTCCTTTATTTTATCGTTGATAAGCAAAATTACTCAATAAGAGATTTCCTTAACGTAAATAACGTAATTTTTAGTTTAAGGATTAGGTTTGGAAAATGTATCGGAATATTATCTTTATCTTCAATTATATGGGGTCCAAAATGAACTAATCTGACGTCTTGTTGGGCACTAAAGGGTATTTAAAGCAGTGGTTGTATTAGGGTGGAGTCCGAATGGATTTCACAGTTAGGGTGGGTATAGAATAAGGCCAATAACATCTGGGCCTCATCTTCAATAGGTACACTTGGAGGAAATGTTATGCTTTTATGTTTTTATTCTATCAGTTCTGTAATAATCGGACATTATTGTTAAAAAAAAGAACATTCTAATTTGAGTAATTGGTTCTTAGGAATTATAGTTCTGATTTAAAGTCGGTTCTATACCAGTATTTCACAATTCAAAAATTACCTCCTTATCATTTAGGATCGAGATTTTTCTAGCTGGATAGATTCGGCTAGTTACTCTTCTAAGTGGTAGGAGTTCATAAATAAATAAATGACATTTATTTTACAACTCTGTATGCACACCCCGTTAGCTTTTCGTACCTATTGAATTATACAACCTACTGCTTTGCTACTCAGGGTAAGACCCGCACTTAACTTTTATCTTTTTGTCGCTTAGCGTTGATCGTTGGATCTTAGCGCGTACTTATTATCTTTTTTCGCTTATCTTTGATCGTTGGATCTTACCGCGATGCGAAGTAATGAAAATTTAGTTGACTTAGATACGGATGCGTCGGTGACATGCACCATCTGCAACGGGCCAGTACGTAATCTGGATTTGGTTGAAACCCGTTGTAAACATTCTTTTCACAATCATTGCCTTGACAATTACCTTAAGAACCATGACAAATGCCCCATATGTAGCCAGCCATGTTCTCAATCCGAGTTAGGATCTCACTTGCCTTTGTCAACTAAATCTCAAGGTAACAGGATGATGACCCGTTCAGGTTCTCGGAATACAGCCAAACAACATGAGAAGTCTGATCCAAATTCCCAACAGGAAATTTGTAGCGGGGATAGTTCAGATTCCAGAGTTGTGACAGAAGACCGTGTTCAGCAAATAGTCCAAAGTTCAATGCAGGCCTTTCAAGCAAGCATGCTACAATCAGTGACAGAACAAATCACTATGGCGTTCACTCAATTGAATAAATCCACATTTGTAAATAATGGACAGAGTGAGCTGCAGCAAGACATACAAAATAATTTCGGTCGAGACGCTCCCGAAATAAACTCAGAAAGAAATAACAATTCACATGTTAGGACTTCACCAGACTTTCGTAGCGATCGAAGAGATCTTTCTTTGGATAGACCTGATAGGATTTCCAATATTATGTCAAATTGGCGTATTAAATTCAGCGGTTCAGCCAACGACATTGCCATTGAGGATTTTATTTACCGCGTAAATTGTCTCACTTCGCAAAGCCTGAACGGAAACTTCGAACTTCTTTCCCATTTCGCTAATTTACTGTTTGCAGGACCGGCCTTAGCATTTTATTGGCGTGTTCACAGGTCGGTGGATAACATGAATTGGAACGTGTTATGCAGTCGTTTAAAGGAAAGATATCAAGATCAGAGATCTGATCGTGAAATTAAAATTGCTATGCGTCGCCGTAAACAGGGTAGCACAGAAAATTTTGATGATTTTTTGGATGCAATGCTTTCCATTGCAGATTCCCTTAGTGAACCAATGCAGGACATAGAGATTACTGTAGAAGATCGTCATAATCTCAAACCGGAGATCAAGCACGAATTACTGCACATAGACACCCCAAACTTAGCAATATTGCGTAAGGAATGTCATCGTCACGAAGATTTCTTTCGAAGCACCCGGACAAAGCCAATCCAACGTCCGAACACAAGCAAGCGTTTTGTTAACGCAATCCTGCATGAAGATGATTCCGAAGATCAGTCTGAGGAAGAACAGGATGTCGAGGACGAGATTTGTGTCGTTAGGACTTCTGAGAAAATTAAGTGCTGGAACTGCGATGAATCAGGTCACGGTTACCAGAATTGCCTTAAGACACGCCGTATTATTTGTTATGGTTGCGGAACACCGGAGGTGTATAAACCCAACTGCGCAAAATGTAAATCGACATCGGAAAACTCTCAGCAGGGCATTCGTTAGCCTCGAATATACAAACTGAACCAAATTCTGTGGCAAATGATGTTCATTCCATTCTGCCCTCAACTCAACCTGACGTAACATTATCCCAAACTTTTAATCCATATCATTTGCAAGTGCTGGAGTATGAAAATCGTAAATTGCAAATATTTAGGGAAAATTCACTTCATAATCGAAAACACCGATCATCACGGCGAATTCGTAAGTTTTGGATTCGTAAACGATCATTCAACCGTTTTACGATTTCATCAATTGTTCAAAATAAGAACGATATTCGACCTTTCACACACATTGACATATTTGGTCAATCGCATTTAGCTCTCGTAGACAGTGGCGCCAACAAAAGTGTTATAGGTGGTGAGCTAGCACAACAATTAATATCAAGCAAGCCATTTAATAAATTTAAATCGGTTGTGCGAACTGCTGATGGCCAAACGCAAAATGTTGCAGGCACTATACAAATTCCCAAAACCCAAAGAAGATTCTACTCGCGTACGATTGTCTGATTCACAAAAATCAAAATTTCAGAAAGTAATAGACTTTTTCCCATCGTTCGGGAACGAGGGCTTAGGATTGACAAACTAATGCGAAACCAATCAAACAACGATTTTATCCACTTTCGCCTGCTAAAGAAAAACTTTTGTGTATAGAAATCGATCGTACGATTAAGATGGATGTAATTAAAGAGGCACCTTCATCGCCTTGGTCATCTCCAGTTACCTTGCATATCAAACCAGGCAAGGTGCGATTTTGTCTCAATGCAAGAAAATTAAATGCAGTCACTGCAGACTGCTAAGTCGTCAAATTTGACCTCAAAGATGTTTAGATCAAGAATTCCGTGCCAAGACTGCTTTCACCGTTCCAAATAGGCCCCTTTATCAGTTCAAAAGAATCCTTTTGGATTGTCAATCCACAAACCATGTGCCGTTTGATGCACCTCGTTATACCCTATCAATTAAAATCGCATGTATTAGTCTACCTCGAAGATTTGCTGGTTTTGTCAAACAATTTCGAAGACCATCTTTTGCATTTGTCCGAAGTAGCGTAAAGCTGGATTGACAATTAATGTCCAGAAAAGTCAGTTCTGCCTGAAAACAGTAGACTATCTCGGTTACCTGGTGGGCGAAGGCACACTACAAGTAAATCCGAACAAAATCGCTGCTGTGGGAGACTTTCCGGTTCCAAAGACCCAAAAACAACTAAGACGATTTCTTGGTATGACTGGTTGGTACCAGCGATTCATATCTAATTACTCCACAGTCATTTTCAATCTTACAGAGTTGTTACGTGGCAAATCCTTCAGTTGGAACGATGTTGCTCAAGAAGCTTTTGATAATATCAAAGACAAGTTATGCTCTGCTCCTTGTCTCATTCACCCCGGTGAATTCCGGTTGTGAACGTCCGATAGCATTCATGTCTAAGAATAAAGCCCCAACGTAACTATACAGTTACAGAACTCGAATGCATGGCTGTAGTTCTGGCAATTAAGAAGTTCAGAATGTACATCGACGGTCATAGCTTTCAAAGTAGTCACCGACCACTCAAGTCTTCGATGGCTAATGAACCAATCAGATTTAAGCGGGAGATTGGCAAGATGGGCTAT
>NW_001845519.1:0-2575 GCF_000001215.4 Drosophila melanogaster | reverse complement strand
TTTGACCCCATATAATTGAAGATAATAACAATAAAAACAATAAAAACTAAAAAAGGAGTCAAAAACAACTACCAATTTCCTTGCCGTTCATGTCCTCTAAGAGATATATTGATTGACCAATCCTTTCTTTGACTCGGGCCTTAACACCGACAGGAGCGAGTTTCGCGTTAAAATTATTCGCTGCATTACTTAGAACGAAATTGCTTTTAACAACTTCTTGACCAACCTCAAAAGATCGGGGTCGTGCTCGGAGATTGTAAGACTTTTGGTTTGTCTCATAAGCCTTATTCAAATGTTTGGCAATGTTGGAGCGAATTCTTTGAAATTCGTCAGTTCTTGATAATTTTACGTCACCTTCTGTGAGTAAATTAAGTTTGCGCAACAGTTTGTAGTCATTACCGTGGGATATCATGTGTTTACCGAAAACAACCTGATAAGGCGATATATCAATAGATTGGTGAATCGAGTTACGAAGAGAACAGTTGATGCTACTGAGGAACACGTCCCATTCGCGATGGTCAGAGCGAATGTAAGCTCTTAAAGCAGCGTTTATAGAACGGTTAACTCTCTCAGCTCCGTTAGATTGTGGAGCATATGCACCAGTAAACATATGACGAACGCCATATTTCGAAAGAAAGTCAGAGAAATCACGGCTTTTAAATTGAGTTCCGTTGTCACTCACGACTGTGTCGGGTACACCAAAGCATGAAAATATTTCATCCCGCAATATATTTTTTTTTTTTTTTTTTTTTTACTTTTCTTTTATTTATTGAATCTTCTTGTATAAGAACTAACAATAAGTTTAAAAATCTTAACTATAACAAGTATTTTTTGAACAGTTGTATTATTTTTCCAACTGTTCTATGATTAAACGGCCCTAATAATTTATTCGCTGGGTTGGTAGGTCCTTTCGCCGGAGACGGGAAAGGCTGCTGAGCTGGATTAGACCTCGCGCTAGTTGGTTGGGGTGCGTGTGAAGCTTGCTATGGTATTTTTCCTTAAGTTCCGTGATTGCGTTGGTAACTGATGGGATATATAAGTCTCTTTGGATGTTTTCACTCCGAACGTACCACGGTGCCCCAGTGATGGTTCTCAGAATCTTTGATTGTGCTCGCTGATTGATGTCAATATTGCTGTTGCTGGCATTGCCCCATAACTGTGAGCCATAGGTCCAGATTGGTTTCAATATAGAATTGTAGAGCAAGACCTTGTGATCTAGGCTGAGCGGAGAACCAGAGTTGATGAGCCAGTGTAAGTTGTTGGCTTTGAGTTTAAGTTGGGTTTTTTTGGCTTCATGTGCCTGCGCCATGTGAGTCTTCTGTCAAGGTGTACTCCTAGGTACGCTACCTCATCTGCTTTCGGGAGTGGTATGTTGTTCAATAAGAGCGGAGGACAGTCTTGTCTGTTTAGCGTAAACGTCACGTGCTTGCATTTTTGCTCGTTTACTTTTATTCGCCAGTCAGAGAGCCACTTCTCAATGTCGATGAGGTACAGTGCCAACTGTGCTGTAGCTTGGATAGGGGACCTTGAACGGCTAAGGATAGCTGTATCGTCGGCGAATGTGGATTTGTAGGGATGTCGGCTGTATAGATGAGGTATAAGGTTGGCCCAAGAACGCTGCCTTGGGGGACTCCAGCCTCAATTGTATGATCAGTGGAAGTGACAGTGTTGCACCGCACTGCAAACTTTCTGTCATAGAGGTAAGACTTTAGAAGTTTGTGTGTGCTTTCGGGTAGGGATGTTTTAATTTTAAACATTAGGCCGTCGAGCCAGACTCTGTCGAATGCTTGGGATACGTCTAAAAATACTGCTGTACAGTATTCGCGATATTCAAATGCAGTTCTTATTTCCGTTGTAATACGATTCACCGGTTCAATGGTTCCATGGCTTTCGCGAAATCCAAATTGGTGGGCTGGGATTATATTGTGGTATATCAGATGTTGATTAAGTCGGATCAGTAGGCATTTTTCGAATAGTTTCGAAATGCATGAGAGTAGACTTTTTGGTCTGTAAGATGAAGCGACTGTGTGGTTCTTACCAGGCTTTGGAATCATTATGATAATCGACCTCTTCCATCGTTGTGGAAAGTAACCAAGTTTGGTGATGGCATTAAAGAGCTTGGTTATGTAGCGAACTGCAGAATGTGGCAGCTGGATGATCATTTCCGGTGTTATAAGGTCGCAGCCGGGGGATTTTTTCGGGCTGAGATTGTCTTTGATTATTTTAGTTATTTCTTTAGGATGAAACACAATTGGGGTGTGTTGCTGATGGCGGTTTACGGGATAGGACGGTAGCGCGAATGTGCTAGTAGCCTGGTTTGGCGTGAACACATTTTGTAGGTGAGCGGCAAATGTGGCGGCTCTGTCTTCATCACTACGGGCCCAGCCACCTGAGGAATTCCTTATCGGCAAAACGGTTTCAGTCGGTGGGCGAAGAGTTGAGTGGGCTCGCCACAGTGACTTTTGTTTTGTGCCTGTTGGTGTGAGTTGCTCTATGTATCGGCGCTGATCGTCGTCCTTTTCTTGTTTCAGAGCGTTGGCCAGCTTCCGTGTGGCTGCTTTTAGCTTTTGTTTTG
>NW_001845296.1:0-3262 GCF_000001215.4 Drosophila melanogaster | reverse complement strand
ATCGTGTCCAGTCTTAAGTATCTTTAGAATAGTTTTTCATATATATGTTAATTTTACCTAAAAATATTTATTTACTTATAAATTTCTACGATTCTAATTTAGCTTAACTTGTGGGAGATCTGACAAGTATATATATTTGATTTTCCCGATTTATATCAATACCTACAGCAAATCATCAACAGTCATCAGGCCTGCTGACATCGATGGAAAGTGCGTGAGTACGGAACAAAAATAATAAAAACACACAAGCATATATATAAAAAGTCAGATATTCCTAAATAGTGTGCTTAAAATACCTTGCCTTAATTAATCATATATCTAGATCTCTTAATTTAAAGAAGTTTAAAGTTTAAATATACATTAATCATACATAATTCTAACGTAACGTAAACAAAAGCATTAATGCAAACTTAAATACCAGTATTTGCATTCATATCTTGATTATTTTTCCTGGAATGGATTCCACAGGTAGGGTGGGTATAGAATAAGGCCAATAACATCTGGGCCTCATCTTAAATAGGTACACTTTCTTGTCCGCTTCTTAACCGTTTGGTTATCGTTTTTTTTTAATCTACCGTATCTCTGTCTACAGTATTGTAGCTGTAACACTCTTGTTCATCTCAACACAAAACCCACGCAGAGTGTGTTGGGGTGGACAACGCTCTATGAGTGTGTTCGTTACAGTTTTAATTGGCGCCCAAACGTGGGACAGCCCGATGCCTGATTAGGCACTTGTCATTTGACAACCGAGCTTCCCGTTAATAAACAATCTATCCACTCTTAGTTTCAGTTAGGTATTTCATATTCCGTCCTGGAATTTATGATCTCTGGAGAGTTCCGGAGCCATACCGGAGGAAATGTTATGCTTTTATATGTTTTTTTTTTCTATCAGTTCGGTAATAATCGAACATTATTGTTAAAAAAAGAACATTCTAATTTGAGTAATTGGTTCTTAGGAATTATAGTTCTGATTTAAAGTCGGTTCTATACCAGGATTTCACTATTCAAAAATTACCTCCTTATCATTTAGGATCGAGATTTTTCTAGCTGGATAGATTCGGTTAGTTACTCTTCTAAGTGTTAAGAGTTCATAAATAAATAAATGACATTTATTTTACAACTCTGTATGCACACCCCGTTAGCTTTTCGTACCTATTGAATTATACAACCTACTGCTTTGCTACTCAGGGTAAGACCCGCAGGTATTATTTTTGGTCACTTAACTTTTATCTTTTTGTCGCTTAGCGTTGATCGTTGGATCTTAGCGCGTACTCATTATCTTTTTTCGCTTATCTTTGATCGTTGGATCTTACCGCTTATTTTTCTTGTTCTAACGAGAGGAATTGTTAGACTTTATATATTCTTCTAGAAGCTTCGAAAATGATGATGCGAAGTAATGAAAATTTAGTTGACGTAGATACGGATGCGTCGGTGACATGCACCATCTGCAACGGGCCAGTACGTAATCTGGATTTGGTTGAAACCCGTTGTAAACATTCTTTTCACAAACATCGCCTTGACAATTACCTTAAGAACCATGACAAATGCCCCATATGTGGCCACCCATGTTCTCAATCCGAGTTAGGATGTAATTTGCCTTTGTCAACTAAATCTCAAGGTAACAGGATGATGACCCGTTCAGGTTCTCGGAATACAGCCAAACAACATGAGAAGTCTGATCCAAATTCCCAACAGGAAATTTGTAGCGGGGATAGTTCAGACAAAGACCCTATAATAACAAGATGCGTAACGCCATACGATTTGTTGGCACACGATTTTTTGGCCGTGGCTCTAGAGGTGGCTCCAGGCTCTCTCGAATTTTTGTTAGAGAGCGAGAGAGCGAAGAGCGCTACAGCGAACAGCTCTTTTCAACGCACAAAGTGATAGCAGACAACTGTATGTGTGCACACGTATGCTCATGCATTTTAAATTTGACAAAATATGCCCTTCACCTCAGAAGTTCTTAGACTTTAAATCTATATTATTTTTTTATCAATTGGCACCATCGAAAAATTTTTATTTTGCATTGCCTTAACGTTATTATTATTTGAAAAAAGATTAGAAATAGCCAAATCTATGTACATATTATCACAAAAATAAATTTCAAAAATGACTTTATATAAGAATATTTGTCATTAGAGTATTCATCTTGCGGCGTGTGATTGTTGAGTGCTTGTGTCCGCACTTCGTGCCTCAAGATATGAACAAAGCAAAGACACTAGAATAATTCTAGTGTCTTTGATATTACTTTTGCAATAAACAGTCATCATATTTAATTATTTAGTATATTTATTAAATCATTTGACTTAATATGATGTAACATTAACATTTAACATTTTAACAAACAAATTTAAAAAGCTTTAAAATTATAATAGTCAGGGCGCGAATTTTTAAAAATTTTTTTATTTTATCATACTGCTAGGAAATTGGCAAAAACTACCCTAATATGTACCATGTAAATTCGTTTCTTCGATCAGAATTGATTTCGGCCCGAAAATCGTCTTCTAGCACAACACGCACACTTATACGCGTTCTGGTCTCTTGTTTTTACTCACACAAGCAAGCAAATTATATTTTTAGATTTCTTATGCTCTCAGCGGGAGTGAGGGAGTGAGTGTCTTGTCTTGTCTTGTCTTGTCTTGTCTTGTCTTGTCTTGTCTTGTCTTGTCTTGTCTTGTCTTGTCTTGTCTTGTCTTGTCTTGTCTTGTCTTGTCTTGTCATGTCATGTCATGTCATGTCTTGTCTTGTCTTGTCTTGTCTTGTCTTGTCTTGTCTTGTCTTGTCTTGTCTTGTCTTGTCTTGTCTTGTCTTGTCTTGTCTTGTCTTGTCTTGTCTTGTCTTGTCTTGTCTTGTCTTGTCTTGTCTTGTCTTGTCTTGTCTTGTCTTGTCTTGTCTTGTCTTGTCATGTCATGTCATGTCATGTCATGTCATGTCATGTCATGTCATGTCATGTCATGTCATGTCATGTCTTGTCTTGTCTTGTCTTGTCTTGTCTTGTCTTGTCTTGTCTTGTCTTGTCATGTCATGTCATGTCATGTCAGGTCAGGTCTTGTCTTGTCTTGTCTTGTCTTGTCTTGTCTTGTCATGTCATGTCATGTCTTGTCTTGTCTTGTCTTGTCTTGTCTTGTCTTGTCTTGTCTTGTCTTGTCTTGTCTTGTCTTGTCTTGTCTTGTCTTGCCTTGCCTTGCCTTGTCTTGTCTTGTCTTGTCCTGTCTTGTCTTGTCTTGTCTTGTCTTGTCTTGTCTTGTCTTGTCTTGTCTTG
>NW_001845069.1:0-5968 GCF_000001215.4 Drosophila melanogaster | reverse complement strand
TGCTCATCCTCGCCGCCATCAGCTATAGTCTCATCGCTGGATACCAAGTCATCGCTCAACTATACCTTAAAATTACTCAGCAAAACTATTTTCTCCTTTTCCATAAGATAAAGTAAAGTAAAGTAAAGTAAAGTAACGTAAAGTAACGTAATATTTAAATTTAAATTCTACACTTGAACAATGGCGCGCAAAACTGCCGCAATGTAATTCAAAAATGTCCCCCGCAAATTTAAAACATAGGTTAATACTTATAAGTATGGTGCGCATTCTGCAGCCAAGAAATCCGAAAATGTAATTTGCCACAAATTGTCACTATATATTTTTAAGCAAAAATCAGAGGACGATAAAATGCCAGCGTCATCAGACGTTGAAAATATTAATAAAAAAAAAAAAGGCGGTCATATCCGTGCCCTGGACACCGTTTCCTTCTATTGCCTGGTGTGTAATTAAGCTTTTCCAGCAACGCGACTATTTGTTCCACATCATTGACGAATATAGGGGGTGCTCTACGACTCTGTGGCACGATTTTCCATGGGGCAACTTTGCATATGAATTTTGGGTGGATGGGGTACATTCCCGGGTGGCGCCTCTGATGCTGCAGGGAATGGCTGGTGGGGGGGGGGGGGTCCATTTGTGGTTTTGGATTCGTCGTAAACAGATTGAGCTGCCTTGCTTTTAAAAACGGGTGTGATGAGAGGGGGAAAAAGGCTGGGAGTTTCAAAGTGCGATGACGCGCATACTCTTTTAATGGGCGTCTTAGAGTTTGAGCAGTCCAGTCCAGTCCAGTCCAGCAGTCCATTTGTCCGCTCGCCCGGAGTTTTCGTTAGTGGTGCCGGATCAGAGGGTGCCACAAATCCTAATCCTGTTCCAGCTACCACTTCCGAAAAACTCTCTTCTCTTCTCTCGTCTTCTCTTCTCTCTTCTGTCGTCTTCTCACGTCTCGTCTCGTTAGGTCTTGTTTTGAAATAAGGATCCAAATATTGAATGTTATGTAATTAAGTTCATAATCGAACTGTAAGCAAAAGGAAAATTCTAACATTTTAATAGTTAGTAGGGGTAATTAGGAATAAAAACGGTAATTCTTTTAACTGCTTGACCATTTTTAGCCGAGTTATACAGAAACAACAAAGAATGCTATAGTCAAGTGGGCGTGGCCGGTTTGATGGCTTTAAGGCAAAAAGATTTTTGTAAAATCGATACAAATTAACAAAACTAATAAAATTATAAAAAAATGTTGGCATGGCAGTTTTGTGCGATTTGTGGGCGTGCCAACTTGTCAACAAACTTACCCTTCGTCTTTGTCTCTGGAATCTGTATGCCGAATCAACCTTCCAGCTTTCATAGTTCCTCAGATCTCGACGTTCATTCGGACAGACGGACATGGCCAGCTCGACTCGGCTATTGATCCTGATCAAGAATATATATACTTTATATGGTCGGAAATGCTTCCTTATGCCTGTTACATACTTTTCAACGAATCTAGTACTCTACGAGTAATTATAAAAATATAACTCAATACTCAAACATATTATACCTTGTCATTTCGCAGTGTACTTTTTATTATATTCTATACGAGTGAACTGGCAATATGTCGAGCCCGTTAGTAACTAGGTTTTTCCTATGGAACGTGCCGTATATCATTCACCTAAGTTATGAGAGAGGAGACCGAGTATCCTTTATTCATGGCGAGGACTCGGGCTATTCGAGCGGCATCAAGGCCTTCTGATGCAACCGGAAGCCTAGATACTGCAAGTGCAAGTGCTTTGTGTAGAAAAGAAGAATTACTTACCGGGGGAGGTACTTGTCCAGGGGCGGCTGGGGTCTCAAGTTCGGCCACTGCATTGAGAACATTTGCTGGAAGCTGGTCCCGAACATGGATCCGTCCAGCTGTGTACCGAATCGCGGCACAAAGGCGTAGTTACAGCGAGGGCAGTAGATCTTCACGATGGACTTGTTCCACACGGCGCTAAGGCCCACTGGCAGGGTTTTCTGCAAGTTACAGGAGACCTTTGAACACAATTCGAAGTCTCGATTCGAGCGACAACAAGGCCTTCTGGTGCAACCGGGAGCCTAGATACTGCAAGTGCAAGTGCTTTGTGTAGAAAAGAAGAATTACTTACCGGGGGAGGTACTTGTCCAGGGGCGGCTGGGGTCTCAAGTTCGCCCACTGCATTAAGAACATGTGCGGGAAGCTGGTCACGAAAATGGCTCCGTCCAGCTGTGTACCGGAACGCGGCACGAAGACGTTGTTACAGCGAGGGCAGTAGATCTTCACGTTGGACTTGCCTCACACGTCACTGAGGCCCACTGGCAGGGTTTTCTGCCAGTTACAGGAGACCTTTGGACACAATTGAAGCGTCGACTCGAGCGCCATCAAGGCCTTCTGGTGCAACCGCAAGCCTAGATACTGCAAGTGCAAGTGCTTAGTGTAGAAAAGAAGAATTACTTACCGGGGGAGGTACTTGTCCAGGGGCGGCTGGGGTCTCAAGTTCGGCAGCTGCATTAAGAACGTGTGCGGGAAGCTGGTTCCGAACATGGCTCCGTTCAGCTGTGTACCGGATCGCGGCACGAGGACGTCGTTACAGCTAGGGCAGTAGATCTTCACGTTGGACTTCCCCCACACGTATAATTTCCATAGGAAAAACCTAGTTACTTACGGGCTCTACATGTTGCCAGTTCACTCGTATAGAATTTAATAAAAAGTACACTGCGAAAAGACAAGGCATACTATGTCGTAATGCCATCAATGTGTCAGTTGGGCCAAAAACACCCTTAATGGCCAGAGGACTCGATCCCCTTTATACAAAGACCTTAAACTCAAAACCCAAACCTCAATCAGCTTTTATATTATATTATAAATATTATCCAGCTATAAATATTAGAGTTGAACCTAGTTAGTATTAATTAGTTAGTAAATTTAAGCATAACATTGTTTGATTTGTTTCTTTTCTTTCCAGAAGGACGGAAGCACCGAGTCGCTGGAAGATGTTTGTTGATTTTTGGCTGTGGTTTGTTGCGGCCGCTGTGTGTACGGCTGGCGTTGCAGATAATTTGTTCGAGGTAGTAGTACCCCGCGCCGCTGTCATTTGGTGGTAATCGTTTCAACTATTAGTGGCAGTTGTTTGCCATTGTTTAATAGTTTTGTTTAAGTTACAGGAACATTTCCCGGGCGTCACGAAGAAGAATTGTGAAGAAGCCGAAGCCGTCATTGCATTGTTTTGGAGTTGCTGGTATTATTTATCTGCCCCGTTGTGGCAGAGGAGTCGTCAGTGGAAATAGCTTGTCGTTCACAGAGAGTTGCCTAAAGCGCCGCATCGATTGGGGCCATGGAAATGAATGTAAAATTATAATTAGGTAAGTATTTTTTCACGTACATTAGGTGGAAGCTATTCTGGAGGTAGGTATTATATTTGTTTTTAGGATTGCATTAATTTTCGTTTTCAGCTCCAGCTTTCAGGAGCTAATTTTGAGGCCACTGTTTTTTGGCCGTTTCAGCTGGGATACCGCGGCTGTGGAGACGTCGAGTTGGCAATTAGATAAGTATTTTGTTTTGAATATATATTTCCGAGTATTAGCTTGTGTTTCCTCGTTTTAGTACTTGCAGTCTTGGAGAAAGGAGTTGCGTGTGTGTCGTCCGCAGGATGGAGTCGCATATTAGCATCTGCTAGTTTGCCTGTCAGGATTGGTATTTTCCGTGTGTCTTGATTAATTTTGTATCACATTCTTGTTAGTTTTCCTTTCATTAAAGTTTTTTGTTTTATTCTTCTTTTTAGCGGAAATTCGTTGATGTTACGATACTGCGGAGGACGGTACTGCACATTTTGTGGACGGGTTTTACAACTCTTTAATGTGGCGTCAGCTCCTCGTCAGAGATCCTTATTAAAGCAGTAGCATCTGTTTGAGGGGCCCGTCTCCTCTTGTCGGTTGCGTTGGATGTGGGTCAGCGATTGGCTGCGGTCAAAGAGGTAACTGCTTTATTGGATTGTTGTTTGATTGTTATATTTGTTGGGAGTTGAGAGCAGCAGGATAATTTAGGATTGGATTAGCAGAGACAGCTTAGGTGGCCCATCTTTTTCTCAGTTGCATCCGATTTGGGTCGAAGATTGCTATGTGAATGGGTTGCAGTGGTGATAAAGGGTATTTCATAAGATGCAAATATGGCTGCAGAGAGTCGACTTAGGTTCATCATGCTTTTGCCGCAATAATCCTTCTCATGTCCATCTTCCCATTCGTCTTTTATGTCCAGGTGTTGGTTTTTTTTCGCATCGCTTCCTCAGGGTCAGCTGGAGTGCGTTGTCATTGGCTTGATCATCTGGATGCTTTGAGATAAGAGTATTATTTATGGTTATTTGCCAACCATCTAATTGATTTGTTTTTCCACAGTAATTTGGGCTTTGCGTGGAGGAAGGTGATGACAATGAAGAGCAATTTGGAAGCAGACAAAGGTGCGCTTTTCCATCGGATATAGATATAGCTATAATAGATATAAACAAAAGTAGATTTAGGTGGATGTATCCATGTAATGATTATTATTACTTCCTTGTATGATTAACCCCATTAAAATGTCAATTTTCTTTGTCGACTCTTTTAGCTAGGTTTGTGGTTGGGTCGTCCGAGAAGCTTTTTTGTATGTAAGGATTGGAATTTCTTGACGATAGCGGTGTTTTCGTCAATAATTCTTGGCTTAAAGATAGCTCTGGCGGCTCTGCTGGTGGTCGGAGGGCTGTCATTGCCGACTCGCATTGGATTAGAAGTACCTTTTACATGTTCCTGGTCATTTTCTTCACTCCTTTCCTTTCGGAGCATATCCTGGTAGTTTTCCAGTTGTCTTTGCGCTGGGATGCTTGTCCTGGATAAGATTTGCGGCTTTGCCTTGTCCTTTGAAGCGATCTTACCCTTTTTGAGGATCTTATGTGTGTTCCGGTACCATTTATTCAACCGCTTCTGAATGGACGTGTCTGTCGTTCAAGTTTTGCGGAAAAGAATTTATTATCGACTTTCTGGCGGCCTCCTGGCGCGCTTCAGCGATTGACCTCTTTGTCGTATATAAGTGTTATTTGTTGCGTCTTTGATTGTCCTTATTTTGTTTAGGTCAATGTTGTTCGCCGCAGCTTTCGTTTTTCCGGCGGGGCATCCCTTGTAAGCACTAATATGCTCCCCAGAGCAGTTGACGCATGTGGCGGGGGTGTTTCTTGGATTGGCGCAACAGGATGACAGATGACCGCAGGTGATCGCAGCGCATTTCATGCATCTTGGCGGTCTCATGCATGAATTTTTGGCGTGCTTGAAACCCTGGCATCACGAGCATGGTGCGGATTGGTGGAGATGTCTGATAACGACTCGGAAGCCCCTCTCGGACTTGGTTGGTTCTTTAATTTTGCTGTGGGCGGTCATATCCTTGGCCTGGATCCTGACACTGTTTCCTTCTATTGCCCTAGTGGTGTAGCTAGAGAATCCTGCTGTGTAATTCAGTTTTTCCAGCAGCGCGAATATTTCTTTCTGCTCTACGACTCTGGGACACGCTTTTCCATGGGGGCAGCTCTGCTTCTGAATTTTGAGGGGGTTGAGGGATATTCCTGGGTGGCGCTGCGCTGTAAGGAGGTCAATTTCTGGCTTTGGATTCCTCGTATGCAGACGAAGCTGCCTTACTTTTGAAAACGGGTGTGGAATATTATGCTTCGTTGAGCTCGAAATTAAGTTCCTAATCGAACAAGGAAAATTGTTATATTTTGCCATTTTTTTCAAATTTTGATGACTAATTAACCTTAGTCCGTCAATGTGATATTTATAGTTAGTATGGGTAATTAGGAATAAAAACGGTAATTTTTTTTAGCAGTTTGACCATTTTAGCCAGGTTATATAGAAACAAGAAAGAATGCTATAGTCAAGTTCCCGACTATCAGATACCCATTACACAGCTAGTGTGAATGTGAACGCGAAATTTCAATATATTTTCAAGATATCGATA
>NW_001845412.1:0-2848 GCF_000001215.4 Drosophila melanogaster | reverse complement strand
AATATAATATAATAGAATAGAATATAATATAATACACTATAATATTATGGGTTACAAAGAACAGAATAGAATATTATGGAATAGAATAGAATAGATTACGAATAGAATAGAATACGAATAGAATACGCATAGAATAGAATAGAATAGAATAGAATAGAATAGAATAGAATAGAATAGAATAGCATAGAATAGAATAGAATAGAATAGAATAGAATAGAATAGAATATATAGAATAGAATAGAATATATAGAATAGAATAGAATATAATATAATACAATAGAATATTATGGGTTACAAAGAACAAAATATAATATAGAATAGAATAGAATAGAATAGAATAGAATAGAATATAATAGAATAGAATAGAATATATAGAATAGAATAGAATATAATATAATACAATAGAATATTATGGTTACAAAGAACAGAATAGAATATATAGAATAGAATAGAATAGAATATAGTAGAATAGAGAACATCTTCTCCATCATCCTTTCGACCATTCCTTCGAAGCGAGCAAACATTTGTTCCATGTTACTGGGTTGCGGAGATTCAGGTGGTTTGACGGGTTTGGTTGGGATTGGTTTGCTGAGGCACTTGGTTAGACATGAGCGCATCTCTGTAGCTCATATTGGAGATACTTGGGAGCTTGATGGTGCAGGGCTTGCTGAAAGGGGAGGCCGGTCTGGTTTTGGGGGCTTGCTGTGCCTTTGCCTTTTTATAAGCAGGGCACCCTCTAAACGAGGCAGGGTGTTCGGCTTGGCAGTGAAGGCAGCATGCCTTCTCGTTCTCCTTTTTGCGCATGCTCGTGAGTCGTGATGTCCACCACATTTTACACAGAGGTGTTCTAGAAAGCAGTAGAGCTGGGTGTGTCCGAAGCCTTGGCATGTGAAGCATTGCGGCACGTCATTAAATTTGAGCAGAGGCTCGATGGTGACGACCGACCTGCACAGTCTCCTGATCTGGAATACCTCCTTGTTGTTGCTAGCAGGTTCGAGGTTGGCGAAGAAGATCCCAAGTGGTTCTTTGGTTTTCCTCCCAATAGGATTGTGGAGGTCTCTGACCTTATGCCCCAGTTTTTCCAATTCTCCTTGACTACGACTCTGTAGGCTCTCTGATCCTTGGGTTGGAATGTGCGATGCCTTTTTTTCTGGGCCGACGTAGCTCAAGTATATGACTCCTTGTCGGGCATCATAACTCGCACGTTGTTGTTTCTTTCAGTTTTATATGAGAAGTCTTTGCTGGGGCCCACGAGAGTCGTAATCATCTTCAACAATGCAGATATGTTGGTCACGTCCGGAATGAAGATTGGGGGTGGCTTGAAAGTTCTCGGGGTAGGCTTGGGTTTGTCCGGGGGCTTGGTGGCAGCAGGTCCAGGTTCTCCGTCTGGGAACCTTGTTCGTCATCGTCATCATCGTCCTCTTCGCTCGATAGAATGGCAAACAGATTGTTTGTCAACTTTCGTCGCGAGGCTGTGCTGGTGCTGGGCGTGACGTCTAGCTCGTCTTTTTTTGGTTTGCGCGCAGGCTTACGCTTGATCTCTCCGGGCTCTGAATGCAAGGTGCTGAAGTCGCTGCTCGGACTGGATTCCCTTGCTCTGAGAGCCTTCTTGCAGGGCCTTTTGGTGCGGGGGAAGCCCTGAACCCATGATGAGGTAATTGTTCGAGGGGGGGGGGGAGCTGGGTACAGTTGGTCGTATTACCAACCACTGCACGTGGCCGGCTCGAGTGTATTGGTGCGTGTCCGTTAGGCACGAGGGCTGAGCCAGTGCGCGCGGCGATGTCTCGCGGCGCAGTGAACGGTATGCGAATAACGGAGCTAAAGTAAGTCGAAAAATGTCTGAATATAGTAGTGTTCGTCCGTATTTAATATAAACAAATTTCTGCCACCTAATCGATTTTTGAATTAAATTTGTTTGGCATTTTGGAGCTCAGACAAAAAATAGTTTTGGTATAAATAAATAAATCCTCCCACACCACTTTCTCTCTGCGCAGAGGAGAATGCCCCGCGGTCACACTCGACGGCGACACCATCCATACATCCAGCACCTCCAAATACTCAGGGCAGCCTGGACAGAAGGCTGACTTGGGGCCCCACATCAACAGAAAGCGTATCCAGGCCAACATACGCCTTAAGCAACTCCACTGGCTCATCGGTAAAAAGTCCAAACTGCGAGAGAAACTAAAGATTCTCGTCTACAAGACTATTCTCAAGCCAATCTGGACGTACGGAATTCAGCTATATTATTCTATATTATATTCTATTCTAATTTATTCTATTCTATTCTATTCTATTATATTCTATTCTATTCTATTATCTATTCTATTCTATTATCTATTCTATTCTATTCTATTCTATTCTATTATGTTCTATTCTATATTCTATTCTATTCAGTATTCTATATTCTATTCTATTCTATTCTATTCTATTCTATTCTATTCTATTCTATTCTATTCTATCCTATTCTATTCTTTTCTATTCTTTTCTATTCTATTATATTCTATTCTATTCTATTCTATTCTATTCTAACCTATTCTAACCTATTCTAATCTATTCTAGTCTATTCTATATTCTTTTCTATTATATTCTATTCTATTTTATTCTATTCTACTCTATTCTATTCTATTCTGTTCTATTATATTCTATTCTATTCTATTCTATTCTATTCTATTCTATTCTATTCTATTACATTATATTCTATTATATTCCATTCTATTATATTCCATTCTATAATCTTCTATTATGGTCTAGGATTTATTATATGGTATTTTATTCCATTCTATTTATTCTCTTCTCTTCTCTTCTCTTCTCTTCTCTTCTCTTCTCTTCTCTTCTCTTCTCTTCTCTG
>NW_001846984.2:0-564 GCF_000001215.4 Drosophila melanogaster | reverse complement strand
TGCCTGCAGGTCGACTCTAGAGGATCCCCCTGTGCTAGGATGGTCACCTAGATCAGGAAACAGCTATGACCCCAGTGTGCTGGAAAGTTCTTTTCTTTTCTTTTCTTCTCTTTTCTTTTCTTTTCTTTTCTTCTCTTTTCTTTTCTTTTCTTTTCTTTTCTTTTCTTTTCTTTTCTTTTCTTTTCTTTTCTTTTCTTTTCTTTTCTTTTCTTTTCTTTTCTTTTCTTCTCTTTTCTTTTCTTTTCTTTTCTTTTCTTTTCTTTTCTTTTCTTTTCTTTTCTTTTCTTTTCTTTTCTTTTCTTTTCTTTTCTTTTCTTTTCTTTTCTTTTCATTTTCTTTTCTTTTCTTTTCTTTTCTTTTCTTTTCTTTTCTTTTCTTTTCTTTTCTTTATCTTTTCTTTTCTTTTCTTTTCTTTTCTTTTCTTTTCTTTTCTTTTCTTTTCTTCTCTTCTCTTCTCTTCTCTTCTCTTCTCTTCTCTTCTCTTCTCTTCTCTTCTCTTCTCTTCTCTTCTCTTCTCTTCTCTTCTCTTCTCTTCTCTTCTCTTCTCTTCTCTTCTCTTCTCTT
>NW_001847013.1:0-1067 GCF_000001215.4 Drosophila melanogaster | reverse complement strand
AGGTCAATGGGTGTAATGCCTGAAAGAGAGTGTGCTACGTCATCCGATATGGTTCTAAAGCCTCTGATTTGTCTGAGATCCATTGTCCGTGATACTGCGCGGGCATAGTTTTTTTTTGGTGGTAACGCATCTCCAGATAGGGGCAGCGTAAAGCAGCGTTGCCTTTGAAACCACCACTAGCAGGGAAGGATTCTTGCCAAGGATGTCATTGCCGCTTTTTGCTGGCATACATTGCGTGAGTCTTGAACGAGAGCCTTCGGTCTATTAGATTTCAACTCCCTTGAGTTCCACATGCATACACTTTACGGACTTTCTGCTGCTCAACAGGACTACTTCGGTCTTATGCGCAGCTATTCTTAGTTCGACTTTCTTGAGCCATTCTATGACCGCCCTGATCGCCACGGTTTTTTTGTCCTGGAGCTTCTGGTGTCGAGCGTACTTTTTCCCTTCCGGATGCCATACTGTTGGCTTTGAAAGCCTGTCGGACTTTCAGTGATACAGTACAGTATGCGCGCAAAGAGTTTGCCAACAATGTCCAACAGACACAACGGTCGGTAGCTGGGAGGTGAATCTGCAGCTCTTGGGGAAGACTCCGTCTCCGTCAGACACTGTTAGAATGTGTCCCTAAAGACCTAAGTTCTTGCGGTGGCGGCTGCTTTGACGATCACGCCCGGGATACTATCAATGTCCGGAGCTTTGTTCGGTCTGAACCTCTTTACTGTTTCGACGACTTCGCATGTTTTGATACACGGGAAATCGGAGGCGGAGGTCAACTGCCGATGTTGGCCAGGGCGGCAAAACTCAGTTCGCTTCGCCCTTTCCCTTATCATGTTAATGTTAAATGTTAAATGTTAAATGTTAAATGTTAAATGTTAAATGTTAAATGTTAAATGTTAAATGTTAAATGTTAAATGTTAAATGTTAAATGTTAAATGTTAAATGTTAAATGTTAAATGTTAAATGTTAAATGTTAAATGTTAAATGTTAAATGTTAAATGTTAAATGTCAAATGTTAAATGTTAAATGGTAAATGTTAAATGTCAAATGTTAAATGTTAAATGTTTAAT
>NW_001845870.1:0-1870 GCF_000001215.4 Drosophila melanogaster | reverse complement strand
GCCAGTTTGTTCTAAAATTTGTGAGTCTATACGGTGGGTCGACGATGTGGGGGCGAGTTAGCATATTTAGAAAAACAGGTGAGTGATCTGATGATAAATCTGCTAGTGCTTCGGCGGTGACCATGTTGCGGGGGACATGTTTAGTAATTGCAAAATCGATCAGGTCTGGGATTTTTCTTGGGTCTGCTGACTTTTATTTCTATCAATTTTAATTCCGATATAATATCGAACTTCTTTCAAATCAGTCGTTTTAAATTTATTTAATTCATTCTCATCGTAGTATGGCAACCGTTTTGGAACCTTAAAAAAAAATCAATTAGATGGATGGCACAAAAACGTAAATAACCATCTCAGCTTAACGCATCCTGATGATCCAATGACAACGCAACGCACTCCAGCTGATCTCGACGAAGCGATGCAAAGAAAACCAACACATGGAGATAAAAACGAACCGGAAAAACGATATGAAAGGGATTAGTGCGGCGAAAGCATCATGAATGTAAGGCGGCTCGCTGCAGCAATATATGCATAAAAACAAATAAAATACTTACCCCCAAATTAGCTTCCACCTAATGTAACCGAAAAAAAATTAATGCAATCATAAAAACAAATAAAATACTTACCCCCAAATTAGCTTCCACCTAATGTAACTGAAAAAAAAGTAATGCAAGCTTAAAGACAAATAATACTTACCTAATTTTAATTTTACATTCATTTGCATGGCCCCAATCGTTGCGGCGGTCCTCGGCAGCAAATCCTAATCCGGCACCTCCAAGCTGCCAATCCCGACACAATGGTCACAGGATGCGGCGCTGCTGGCAACTCTTGGTGAACGAACAGCTATTTCCACTGACGACTCCTCTGTCACAACGGGGCAGATTTCAACAGCAAATAATGCCAGGAGCTCAAAAAATGTAATGACGGCTGGGTGGGACCCTTCACAATTCTTCTTCCTTCTCATTAAACAATTGCAAACTAAACTAACATTTCCACTAATAGTGGAAAAGATTACCACCAAATGATAGCGGCGCGGGATACTACTATCTCGAACAAATTCCCTGCAACGTCAGCCGGACATACATGTTGCAAGTGGAGAGCATCCAGCGACCGCAACCAAACCATAGCCAAAAATAACTAACACCTACCTAAGATGGCTCCTGAGGCTTCCAGTTCAATGTTTTTGCAAAATAATTTCAATTGTAAAATGTAAACAAGCCCCGCAATATGATAATGTTACCAGTCCACGTTACTGCCAAAAACCTGTTACGAAAAAATACTAACTACATAAAATAATTACTAACTAGGACCAATACTATTATTTATAACTATATAATATTTATAAAATAATATACAAGCTGGACTTAACGCTTTGATGCGTTTGAGGTCTTTGTAAAGGGCATCGAGTATTCTATACGAGTGAACTGGCAACATGTCAAGCCATTAGGCAACTATGGTTTTCCTATGAAAATTATAAGAAGTCATAGTAAAATCTTGAAGCCAGAACAATAAACCGATAGATAGCAGCTGGATCAGTTAGTTCATCGGGATCAAGGGCAACGAGTTCCTCTGCCACGTGCCTATCGACTACATTCAGGACTCATTCAACCGGACGGGCCTCGAGTTCTTCACCCAGACACTGGACGTGTTCCTGAATCTGGTGTTCGACCGTTCTATGGACTGGGTCTCCGGTGATGAGGAGTACGGCATGATTCACGCCCGATACATCGTGTCGAAGCGTGGCGTGAATTATATGCGTCTAAAGTATGAGAATTGTGTCCAAAGATCTCCTGTAACTGTCAGAAAACCCTGCCAGTGCGCCTCAGCGACGTGTGGGGAAAGTCCAACGTGAAGATCTACTGCCCTCGTTGAA
>NW_001846159.1:0-1386 GCF_000001215.4 Drosophila melanogaster | reverse complement strand
AATATCAAAGACCCAAGAATTATTCTAGTGTCTTTGCTTTGTTCATATCTTGAGGCACGAAGTGCGGACACAAGCACTCAATAATCATTGCCTTATTAATTTTTCACACGCCGCAAGATGAATACTCTAATGACAAATATTCTTATATAAAGACATTTTTTGAAATTTATTTTTGTGATAATATGTACATAGATTTGGCTATTTCTAATCTATTTTCAAATAATAATAACGTTAAGGCAATGCAAAGCAAGAATTTTTCGCATGGTGCCAATTGATCAAAAATAATATAGATTTAAAGTCAAAGAACTTCTAAGGTGAAGGGCATATTTTGTCAAATTTACAATGCATGAGCATACGTGTGCACACATACAGCTGTCTGCTATCACTTTGTGCGTTGAAAAGAACCACCAAAAATTCGAGAGAGCCTGGAGCCACCTCTAGAGCCACGGCCAAAAAATCGTGTGCCAAAAAATCGTATGGCGTTACGCATTTTGTTATTCTAGGGTCTTTGGCTTTACTGCTCCATATATGACATGTGCCTGTCTGGCTTCCTGTGTCGGGTACAGATTGAATAATTGTTCCACTTGGTTGACGAATCCAGATAATTTGCAGGTGCGCCATCGTAGTAATTCACTTGTCTGTCTGTGTCTCTGAGAGTTGTAGGACTGCCATAATGTTTTATTTTGGTTTTGAGTTTTAGTTTTAACTTTTGATATTGCCCTATAAAATATCACAAAATTCACGAGTAGGATTGTAGCAAGCTACGGTCACACTGGATTTGCATACTTCCGTTCTCTTTTCGGGAAGGCGTGATCGAGGGCAGTTTAACTTGATGCAAAGTCCCTGCTTATAAATCCGGATAAGAGTTTTTAAAGGCCAATAATGCCAAGTGATAGTTTAAATCGTGATCTGACATAACTGCGCCTGCTGCCGGTCCTTTTTCTACTCTTCATCGCCGCAAGCAAGGAGCAGATCGCCGTGCACCCATTTTATGCACACATCGGCTTGGTGTGCATCTTTTCTTCGTTTTCATCGCTCACACCGAATCAGCGTCACTTCTTCTTCATCAGTGCGCATTCCGAGAATATTTGTGCACAACACGAGCCCCAGGCTGCTGGTTTTGCCGCTGCGTATGCTGCGAACCTGAAGCAGCCACAACACAAATGATCGTGTCCAGACTTGAGTATCTTTAGAATAGTTTTTCATATATGTGTTCATTTTGCCTAAAAATATTTGCTTATAAACCTCTATGATTCTAATTTAGCTTAACTTGTGGAAGATCTGACAAGTATATATATGTGATTTTCCCAATTTATATTAATACACACAGCAGATCATCAACAGGAATCAGGCCTGCTGACATCGATGGAAAGGTGCGTATGACGG
>NW_001846519.1:0-1197 GCF_000001215.4 Drosophila melanogaster | reverse complement strand
AAATCATTTTTGGGATTATGTGGATTCTATCGCAAGTTTATTCCAAACTTTGCCAAAATAGTTAAACCCATGACCCTCAAAGAGGGTCAAAGAACCCTTAAAGAAAGGTGCTGTAATAGACATCAAATGTAAAGATTATATGGAATCATTTGAAAAAATAAAAGTTTTGATAACTTCAGACCCGATATTAATCTATCCTGATTTTTCAAAACCTTTTTCTCTGACAACTAATGCCAGCAATGTAGCTATTGGTGCAGTGTTATCACAAAATCACAAGCCAGTTTGTTATGCCAGTAGAACGCTAAACGAACATGAAATCAACTATGATACGATTGAAAAAGAATTGTTAGCTATAGTTTGGGCTACAAAATATTTCAGGTCATACTTATTTGGCAGGCCATTTGAAATATTAAGTGATCACAAGCCACCAAACCAAACATGAAATTGCAAAGATGGAAAATAAAACTCAATGAATTTGATTACAAAATCAAATATCTTCCAGGCAAAGAAAACCATGTCGCAGATGCTCTTTCCCGCACGAAGATAGAAGAAGTTATGGTTGGCGAGGTGGCAAAAACAGCGCAGACGCAACTATACACAGTGCCATTGAAGATAATCTAAATTATATATCCATAACAGAAAGACCAATAAATTACTTCTCTAGACAAATAGAGTTAGAAAAATGCGATAACGATACAACAAGTGTACAACATTTCTTTCAAAAATTAAAGATTACAATAGTCTATAAAGAAATGAAACCTGAACTCGCCAAAAACCTCATTAAGGAATATGTGTGTACCAAAAAGAGTGCAATTTATTTCTCTAATGACGAAGATTTTCTGATCATCCAGAGAGCGTTTACCGAAATTATAAGCCCTAACAATTTCACAAAACTCTTGAGATGTACCACAAAGTTAATTGATATACTAACTTATGCAGAATTCAAAGATTTAATCTTAAAGAAACATAAGGAACTCTTACATCCTGGTATAGAAAAAACAATTCATTTATTTAAAGAAGAATATCCTGATAGTCAAAAGCTTATTCAAAACATTATCAATGAATGTGAAATTTGTAATCTAGCAAAAACAGAGCATCGAAACACGAAATTGACATATGAGACTACACCAGAAATATTTAACACAAGAGCAAAATACGTGAGAGATTTTTATCGCACAGGAAACCAGATCTATCTTG
>NW_001845881.1:0-1851 GCF_000001215.4 Drosophila melanogaster | reverse complement strand
CACTATTCTGAAAAAAGATCATTAACGTGACATGACGGAAAATCTTGGTATTACTCGAGAGATGTGCCAGATCCTCATATTTATTTATTTTTTTCGCACCGGTCCCACGGCCACACCTCCTGCCCAACTGACCGACGATATAGACGCGATATAAAAAAGAGAACAGGAACGAGGAAATGAATATAATGTAAAATAACTATATTAAATATTACTGTTCGTAGGATCTAATTATGTAACAAAAAAGTTAAAATCGATTCCTTTAAGAGCGGCAGAGAGTTAAAATTACTGATAATAGGATAAAGTCTATTATAGTCAGAACATAAAACTCTGTAAGGGTCATGCAATTCATAGTTAGATCTACAATGATTTAAGATAAGGGGTATATAGTTTCTAGTGAATCTACTTGAAACCGAGAAGTTAAGCCGACTAATCAAGTCGGGACTCTCAACATCCCCACGAATAAGCTTACAAATAAAGACTGTTCCAAGCATAGTTCCACCGTTAGCTAGGGACGGTTTTTATAAAACCAAGAACACCCCTGGCCTTATTGACAATAGACGAAATATGGTCAGAAAATTTTAGTTTTGGGTCCAGAAGAACACCAAGATGATCAACTCGTGTTATTCTGTCCAAGGAGCACCGACTTATGCGTATTGGATTGGCACGACAAAAGGTCATAACTTTACACTTGGAGCCATTTAAGTCTAACACGTTATCACGGCACCATATTTGAAATCGATCGGATTATAAGTCCAAATGGCACGAAGTGTCCTTGTACTGGAGGCATAATTTAACATCGTCTGCGTACATAAGTACACGCGAATGTTTTATTATTAAGGGGAGGTCCTTAATGAATAAGGTAAAACGAAGCGGACCAAGATGGCTCCCTTGTGGGACACCGGATGTAACTCGGAGAATACAAGATAAAGAATTTTTAAGAGGACATGTTGTGTCCTGCCATTCAGATAGCTTGAAATCCAATTTAGAAGATCAACAGGGAAACCTAAAAGATCAAGTTTTCTTATTAGAAGGTAATGATTAACATAGTCAAATGCTTTACTAAAATCAGTGTAGATGACATCTATTTGAAGATTATTTTTGAAACCCTGTATTACGAAAGAAGTTAGCTCCAAGAGGTTAGTGGTTGTTGATCTGCGTTTCATAAAACCGTATTGACACGGTGATATGATTGATCTACAAAGGTGCTGCAAATGAGGAGTGATAACATTTCAAAAAGTTTTGGGAAACCCGACAATTTAGAGATTCCTCTGTAATTGCTTGCATCCAGTTTGCTACCTTTTTTATGAAGAGGAATCACAAAGGACTCCTTCCATATATGAGGGAATTGTGAAGATTCCAGAGATGAGGTAAACAGTTTCAGTACAGGCTTGCACAAGGCTTCCGCACAGAATCTGAGCACACAGCCAGGGATTCCATCGGGACCTGGCGAATAGACCGGTTTAACACGCTGAAGATCGTTAAGCAGTAAGCTTTCGTTTATAGTGGGGCATAATATTAGATTCGACGTAGATACCGCATAAGAGTATGGCTGTTCGGAATGAGGTTAAGTTGAATATGTTGTTTGACAAAACTTGGCAAATAGATCGGCTTTTGCCTGATCCGATGTTACCGTAGTGTTTTCAAAAAACAGCGAGGAAGGGTAAGAACTTGTTTTTCGCTTAGTGCTAACGAAATTATAAAACTGTTTCGGATCCTGTGCAAACTGGAACTTACATTTGTTTAAATAATTTTTGTAGCACTGAGCGTTAAGCACGGTAAAGTTTAACCGAGTGCTTAAATATTTACAAAGGATGGACTGAGAACACCGGTATTTTTAAATTTTATATAGAG
>NW_001846215.1:0-1340 GCF_000001215.4 Drosophila melanogaster | reverse complement strand
GAGGTTTCTAAATAGGTGGGGTATTGTGGAAATGAAGGGTCCATTTGGATATGATTCTGTTCTGGAATGTGACCGTCTTTTATCTTGTATATTTTGTTAAATAGGGTAGCAGTTTTCTTATTATAATCGATTATTGCTTTGGCTTCGGACAACAATTTGCGTCCGATCAGCATGTCATAATGATCCGAGAACTGGTGGATCAAGAACTCTTGGGCAATAGGGAAGTAGTTATTAGGTGGTATATACGTAAGTGTGTAAATAATTAATGGGCCATTACTAGTGTGTATTAGATGATTGGTTAATTGTATTGGCGTTTGAAACATATTTTGCGTGAGCATATTTATCGTAGATCCTGTATCAATTAGACATTTCAATTCAGTATTATTATGTTTTATCATTATATATTGGCATGATCCGGGGCTACTAGCCGAAAATTTTCTGCTTGTTCAAGGTCATTTGGTTCGTAGTCATTTCTTGTTGGTATTTCCTCTTCTGTTGTCTCCGAATTGTCGTAGTTCGGTTCAGGGGGACACTGGTAGGGATAAGGCTGGGATAATAGCAATTATAATAATAAGGATTTTCAGGTTAATAAGACGTTACTTGCTGGTATCTTAGCTCTTCTATGCTCATTTTAGACTGTCCACTGTCTGATGGTCTCTGTCTTTTTATTGGGTTATTGGTTTGTACGTTTCTGTTTTGAGGATATGTTGTGTTCATGTTAGTGTGGCTAGATCCAAATCGGTTTTGGTCAAAAATATCTTGTCTGTTAAAAGCTGGGTTTGGTCTGGGTACTTGTGTCATGGGTATGTTAGATTGTGGGTAAATAGGTCTATTTTGATATTGAAGAGGAACCGGGTTTGGGTTAAACCTGGGCAAATGAGAATGTGCTTGGTGATAGGGTTGATAGACGTTATTATAGAATGGTTGTAAGGGTACAAAGGGTCTAATTTTGTTATTAATTTGTATATTTTGGGGGTTGGTTGTTATTTTCTTTAGAATTGAAGTTGGCTTTATATTATCTTTACTTGAGGTTGGTGCCTCATAAAGACCTTTTTCTTGAAATATATTTATTAGTGATCTTAGGTTTGGAATATTACAGTTAACTTTTCTGAGATAAATGTGGCTTGGAAGTTTTTGAATTAGATTTTCAATGCTGGTTTGTATTAATATAGTATAGAGAATGGTTTCGTTAGTATTATTTTCTAGTTCTAATTTACTTATAAGTATCTGTCGTTTTCTTTCGGCTTCTTCGAGAAGTTGGTGGTTCGGTGCTTGGGGCTTGTAGTTAAGAATGAGCTGAGTCCTGAGTTCGCTCCTGCTGCTGAGGTTGGTTACTCCGA
>NW_001846187.1:0-1371 GCF_000001215.4 Drosophila melanogaster | reverse complement strand
TCATAACTCCTCGTTGTATGTTCCGATACAAGCGATTGATGTTTGGTGTCAACGCCGCACCCGAAATCTTTCAACGAAGACTTCAGGAGCTTTATATAGCGTGTTCTAATGTCTTGAACTACATTGATGACATCATTGTATTTGGAACAATGAAAATGATCCCGATAACGCGGTCAAGGAAGTCAAAAAGATAGTAAAGGATAATAATATTCTCATGAATGCGGAAAAATGAATTGAGGTTGATACGGAAAAAGTAGCAACAAAAAAGGACCGGAAATTCAATTGGAGTGAAGCAGAGAGAAAAGCTTTCGTGTGTCTTAAGTCTTGTTTTTCAGGATTTGCGACAGATTCCGTTCCCCCAACTGTAATAGCTTGACCGTCCCGGTTGTTCTCCAAAACATTTTTCGTATTACCCTCGCCCGGACCTTAGAAACAATCCGGCCATGGTGTGCGCTAGCAGCGCCAAATAAACATAGAAATCAGTACACAATATAATACATTAATCGATTAAGCTATTTAGCGCAGTACGTCCTCTTCAAGATTTTCAACTGTTTTATGTGTAAATATTTTCCTATATCGATTTTTGAAGAGCGGTATGAATCAGTTTTTTAGCTTTATCTTGGGTACTTAAATTAAGATAGACAAAACTAATAATTATTTTAAATATTTATTGCAGGTTGTGGTTTGTGAACTTAACCGACGGTATTGCAATCAGCATGGCTCGGGCACTGGAGTGGTTCCTGCATATTCGCCTGAAATGGGGGATGATCTTGCGTTTTATACAAGGGTGACACTTGACCATATAATGAATGAGCTATGCAAACAATCCGATTGCTTTAAGTTTATTAATCAGAACAGAAGCTCTGAAGATCCAGCCATTAATTCGCTTGAGGAATGTACGCTAGAACTAGGTCGCCTTAGAAAATTATTAACCCAACAAACGGATTCTTGTCAAGCCGTCAAAAATGAAAAAAAAGAAACATCATATTCAGTAGATAAATGCAATCAAGAGCTAGAACGATTAAATGATCTTCTGAAACAAAAAGATGAGCAATTGGAAGTACTTATTGAGGAAAATGAATGCCTGTGCATGGCAGCTGAAATAAGCAAAAATAAGCTCGATGATTTGGATAATCAAGTCCAGAAACTAGATGAAGATACTAGACACATGGAACAAGGCATTGTGGAGAGCATTGGACTTATTCAAGACATCGGAGATGTGTCGCATGAAAACGAATTGCTTAAAGGGAAAATAAGCCAACTGGAAGATGGAGAGGCCCGGTCAACTTATTAGTGACCTTTCCAAACAATTGGAAGATTGTAGGGAGCAATCACGTTTAATTAGGGAAATCAATGACGAAATGGGGAAGA
>NW_001845434.1:0-2804 GCF_000001215.4 Drosophila melanogaster | reverse complement strand
ATAAAATAAATGTTTTTTTTTCAAATATTCTCAATATCCGGTAATATTTTATAATGGAGTATCCGTGAACTGTAGACACTCTCTTCTAAGTTTGCAATTATTTCTTATTATCTAAAATTGTCTTTTTGATATAGAAAGATGTGGCCCCTGTATTTTTAGTAGTTTTATTTATTTCTGTCTATTCTTGTTTTTGAGGCATTCCCCTGTAGTGTAAAGACCTAAAATTGATCTTCATAAATGTTATTTATTCTCATACCAGTTGCTTCCCATTTTAAAGGGATTTGCAGTTTAGTTTCTTGTGCTTGATATCGATTAAAATTATTTCTGTGAGAAAAATTATTATAATTCTGTGTTATTAATGTATCTAATTTTATAATTATTACTTTATTATTATTATTCGTTTATACGATTTTCATAACTTATGGGACTATCTACCTGCATTGGTTCTGGCAGTCGTACGGCTCGATTCGCGAGCAGATAGACGCGATGTAGAAATATAATGTAAAAGACATCTAATAAATATATGTGTTAGAAGATCCAATTATGTATTAAAAAAGTTAAAATTGATTGCTTTAAGGGCGGCAGAGAGTCAAGATTACAGATAATAGGATAAAGTCTATAACAGTCAGAACATAATACTCTGTAAGGGTCGTGCAACTCATAGTTACACCTACAATGATTTAAGATAAGGGGTATACAATTTCTAGTGAATCTACTTGGAACCAAGAAGTTAAGCCGACTAACCAGGTCGAGACTCTCAACTTCACCACGAATTAGCTTACAATTAAAGACTGTTCCAAGCATCGTTCTACGTTAAGCTATGGAAGGTAAATTAATTAAAAGTAGTCTACTGGTATAAGGAGGTAACATACGGCTTGCATCCCCATTTAGGCGCCGCAAGGCAAAGAGTAAAAAGTTTTTTGGATTTAATGCGGTTCGAGTGGACTGCGTATTGTGGACTCCAAACAGGTGATCCGTACTCAAGAATCGGACGGACTTACGAAATAAATAAGGTTATAGTCAAGTAAGGATCATCAAATTCCTTAGACCACCTTTTTATAAAACCAAGGGCACCCCTGGCCTTATTGACAATAGACGAAATATGGTCAGAAAATTTTAGTTTAGGGCCCAGAAGAACACCAAGATCATCAACCCGTGTTATTCTGTCCAAAGAGCACCTACTTAGAGTGTAAGTCGTGCGTATTGGGTTGGCACGACAAAAGGTCATAACTTTACACTTGGAGCCATTTAAGTCTAATATGTTATCACGGCACCATATTTGAAATCGATCTAGATCGGATTGTAAGTCCAAATGGCACGAAAGAAGTTAGCTCCAAGAGGTTAGTGGTTGTTGATATGCGTTTCATAAAACCGTGCTGACACGGTGATATGGTGATCTACAAAGGTGCTGAAAATGAGGAGAGCCGGTATTTTTAAATTTTATATAGAGTCTGGACTTTACATTTCTTAGGTGTGTCAACTCTATATTAAACCAAGAAGGTTTAGAGATTGACGAATAGTACATCGGAACACAAGAGTCAAAAAATGATTTATTTGCGGTATAAAACATATTAATGGCATCAATGCAGGAGTAATGATCGGACCAATTAAATCCAGCTATAAAATTGTTTAGCCTCAAAAAATTTGCCTTGCGAAAACAGTGAATTCGCTTTGTTGACTTCTGTGATTTTACTTTCAATACGGTACCTATGTCGATTGTCACCTCGAAAGTATGATTATATGGATCAACGATAAGTCGAGCAAGCCGTCAATAAAGTCATGTTGAGCTAAAAAGAGAAGGATATTCGATTTTTCTTCTAGGGACCACGGTGTGTCAGGTTTATTCAAATCACCTAGAACTACCAATTGGTACCTGTCAGACAGTTTATTTGAGATGGATTGAATATCGGACAGATGATTCAGATATTCTAAGAATTCAGAAGTTTGCGGAATATACGAGCACGTAATATAAACTGATCTGTCGGAAAAAGACAGCTTTACACATAAAAATCCCGGAAGACTTCGTAGTTAAATTGTTAGTTTTTTGAAGAGGAAGAAGATGAAGAGGCGGATGGTGCAGTGGTCTGGCCACGTCAGGGAAGTTTAATTCCCACGGGGCCCTTTTTCCTATTTTTGATCTTAGCTTCGAACTCTTTTACCGCCATACTATCCGGCCAAAAATCACCCGAAAGATATGGTCGAAAAAAGCTCGTTTGGGACAGTTATCTTGAAAGATGATATGTCATTAGCGTAAGAGAATTTAAATTTTTCCACTTTTATATTATCGGCTTTTGTTTTGTCTTGTATATAAGACAATACATCAGACGATGTTTGATCACCCTAGAAACGAAAATTTGTTTCTTTAGTGGAACCACTGCGGTTTTGGCCCTGCAGATTGTATTTCTGTAGTGCCAACTTGTGCCGGTAGTCCAGACTCAATATTCCGTTGTGGTGGTAAGCTAATCGGGACAGGTGGAATTACTGGTTGAGAAACCAGTCCAGACAATTCGGAATTTTTAGCAATCACAGGGTGGTCTCCCTCCACAGCGGATTGGTCGGATTGCTCCAAAATTTTTTTAGCTGCCGATCTTAGCAACATTTGCGGATTTGCTGCGATTGACAGCTGATCAGTTGTGGAGTCCTGTTGACAGCCTACCACCATCGGCTTTTTTGCGCTTTTGAGGTTTCTTTAATAGCTTAAGGCCATTAAATTATGAATTAAGCTCGGAAAGAAGAACATCTGCTCGACGAAAAATATCTCTACCTACGCCAAAACTGTTGATCAGTTCTTTCAAGCCACCTTT
>NW_001846069.1:0-1487 GCF_000001215.4 Drosophila melanogaster | reverse complement strand
GGATAATTTGGTTATCGTAAATTGAGTGAGCTGATCATGATGCCTAATCCCTGGCTTGAGCTTCCGTTCTATTTATTTTTTAATCTAACCGTCGTGGATTAAAGTCGTGGAAAGTTCGCCTAAGAACTATGAGTTTTTTTTTTTTGGTCAAAAAAATGTAGCCTGCGGTAGTCAAATAATTATCTCGCCGCAAAACGATACGCATTCTACGTTTTTTTTTGTATGTGTTTCCCAGGCGTAAATTTAATCTGAAAAATCTTGGCTGGGCGCAGCCATCGCCACCAACCAAAACCCAAGGTTCGACTAGAGCAGTCAAAGGTTAGTAAGAATCGGGGGAAAAGTGATCACTTAGTTGACGCGAAGGCTCTAACTTTTTAGGCGGGCAGGAAAAAAGTACTCGAGTCAGTACGTTTCTTGGAGCACACTTTAAAGCCGTCCCGAGGCACCCCTTCGAGCATCCGTGGAGCACCCCTTCCCATCGAGTAACAGAAGCCTAGAGAAGCAAAAGCAGCGGGTCAGCTGCCGCGAATAAACCAAGAGCCTACGATTTTTGTTTATTTTAATTGCTGGAAAGATATATTAATTAAAAACAGAACCCAAAGTAAGGTGGACAAAAATAATGCAGGTTTAGGAGACAAGAATACACTGGGAGAACTTTCTGCTGAAGTAAATATATGAAAAAATAAATAAAATATATAAATGTGCTACATAAATTCTGTCGGACATAACCTTATATGTCAATATGTCAATATGTGCAGCAGAGATCATCACACTATGTGTCCAATCCTAGTACAGTGCCCAATCCTAGTCCTGCGGTAGTTGATATGGGTGGAAAATAAATTATTCCGGAAGAGGGGTCTCATTGGATAATTTTATATACAGAGTCGAGTAACTTTGAAAGCGAACTTTGAATGGAAACTTCGACTTGTTATGTAGGAATAAGTGTTTTACTTGAAGGCAAGGTAATGAGTTCTTTTGTCGCTATCATAAAGCCAATGGGAGAGTTTTTTTACAGCTCTGCGACTCGAAATTTCGACTGAGCCGAGACGAGGATGATATAGAGGAATTAATTAGAAAAAGAAAACAAAACCCGAATGCAACATTTGATAGTTTCTATGATACTATATAGGAGTTAGTCGATCAGCTAGGGCAGCCCTGGACAGGCAACAAGCCTGTCCGAGTGTTGAGAAGTGTAACGTGTAACGAATTAAACGGATGGACGACTGGAGTACCTGTACTTGCGGGTGCAAAAATTAAAAATTCGCGCCCTGACTATTATAATTTTAAAGCTTTTTAATTTTTGTTTGCTAAAATCGGCGAATTAGCTACCGTTTCCACATTTATATTTTTGGTTAATTCTAATTTGTCTCTCATGTGACAATTTTTTTAAAAAGCGAAATATTTTTTTTGAAATATTTTTTTGAAATATTTTTAATGGTAATGGTACATCATATTAAGTCAAATGATTTAATAAATATACTAAATAA
>NW_001846142.1:0-1406 GCF_000001215.4 Drosophila melanogaster | reverse complement strand
ATATTCTATTCTATTATACTATATCCTATCCTATTCTATATTATGTTCTGTGCTTGGCAACCCATAATATTGTATTGTATTATATTATATTCTATTCTATTCGATATATTCTATTCTATTCTATTCTATTCTATGCTATGCTATTCTATTATATTCTATTCTATTCTATTCTATTCTATTCTATTCTATTCTATTCTATTATATTCTATTCTATTATATTCTATTGTATTCTATTATATTCTATTTGTATTCTATTCTATTCTAGTCTATTCTATGCTATTCTATTCTATATATTCTATTCTATTCTATTCTATGCTATTCTATTCTATTCTATTCTATTCTATTCTATTCTATTCTATTCTATTCTATTCTATTCTATTCTATTCTTTTCTACGCTATTCTATTCTATTCTATTCTATTCTATTCTATTCTGTTCTATTCTATTCTATTCCATTCTATTCTATTCTATTCTATTCTATTCTATTCTATTCTATTCTATTCTATTCGATTCTATTCTATTCTATTATATTCCATTCTACCATGTTCTATTATGTTCTAGTATTTATTCTATGTTATTCCATTCTATTCTATTTATTTTAAGTTATTCTATTCTACTATGTTCTATTCTATTCTATTCCATTCTATTCTATTCTATTTATTCTAAGTTATTCTATTCTATTCTATTCTAATCTGTTGTAGTCTATTCTATTTCTATTATATTCTATTATATTCTATTCTGTTCTATAGTGTTCTATTCTATTCTGTTATATTCTACACTATTCTATTCTATTCTATTCTATTATATTCTATTCTATCCTATTATATTCTATTCTACCATGTTCTATTATGTTCTAGTATTTATTCTATGTTATTCCATTCTATTCTATTTATTCTATTCTATTATATTCTATTCTATTATATTCTATTTTATTCTATTCTATTCTATTCTATTCTATTATATTCTATTCTATTATATTCTATTCTATTCCATTCTATTCTATTCTATTTATTCTATTCTATTCTATTCTATTATATTCTATTCTATTCTATTCTATTCTAATCTATATATTCCATTCTATTCTATTCTATTCTATGCCATTCTATTCTATTCTATTCTATTCTATTCTATTCTATTATATTCTACTCTATTATATTCTATTCTATTCTATTCTGTTCTAGTCTATTCTATTCTGTTCTTTGTAACCCATAATATTATATTTATTCTATTCTATTATATTATATTATATTATATTCTATTCTATTCTACCATATTCTATTCTATTCTTTTCTATTCTATTCTATTCTATTCTGTTATATTCTATTCTATTCTGGGTCTATTCTATTCTATTCTTTTCTATTCTATTCTATTCTATTATATTCTATTCTATTATATTCCATTCTACCAT
>NW_001845272.1:0-3396 GCF_000001215.4 Drosophila melanogaster | reverse complement strand
TAAAAAGAAAACTAAACCAAATGTAACTAATACTGAAACAAATGTAATGATTACAAGAAAGCGGCGAGGACTACGAGATCGTAATTTTCAGGATGGCCGAGCTGTAGTAGAAGTAGTAGTAGTAATTGTATATAAGTATAGTAGTATAAGTCAATTTGAAATATTAGAATGTAAGAACTAATTATAAGAGTAGCGAATGTAAATAGTATATACACACGTGCTGAATAAATAAAGAATCAGTCGTCCTTGAACTGACACGGAGCGCACACTAAAAATTAAAAAATTCGAGTAATTAATTCATGTAACGATAAGTAAGCTAAATTAAGCAAACTTGAAACTAATCTTTACATTTACAATGACAAAACTAAGCATGACACTACTGGACAGACTCGTGCTCAAATTTTTCTTTACTCTAGTCGACCAATCATAGACACTCAAAAAATTAAAGAGAGGCAAATAGAAAAATAAATAGTGACACACAAGAATTTGATATAGACACTCGATATAGAAAAGGTCCTCTACAGAAGGGAAAATTGGAAAACCCGTTTAAAGTAAACGAAAATGTAGAACAAATAGACTCCGATCAGTATAAAATCACAAATCGAAATAGAGTCACTAATTACTACCAAACACAAATTAATAAAAAAAAACGTTTAATAAAGTCCCAATTCCACAGGAACCTGGCGTACAATGATGATGTTACTTCTGTTATTTGGGACGGTTCACACCTAAGAGAGAAGCGCTCTCGCGCAGATCAAGTACACAACCCACTAAACCAGTACATCTAAGATTTTCTCATACTAATTGTTTTAGTCTTAAGCTGATATTCAATCAATAAAAACGCGAAGCTGATTCATTCGGAGTTTATATTTAGTTCGGCGTTGATCTTAATTCAAACACGGATCATTTATCATATATTTTACTATATATATTTGCCTCACTAATGCTGGAAATAAGTGTCGGTAGGTAACAAAGAATATCACCGTATCTGAAATGTTATAGTACCATATACCTTCATACATCGTACGAACTGTTTTAATTTCATCCTAAAGGAACCAAACAACTGCTTCGATGGGCCCAAGGAACGCAAAGATGTTTAAACCTCTTAATTAAAGGATTAACGTGAGTAATTATTGTGAATGTTAAGACGTAGAATCGAATTTTCAGGTGGTAAAGCACATCGAGTATCGACGCCATAACGGTCGAACGGTCACCATTCTCGCGTATTTTCATTTTAGTTTTGAATTGTTTTTTTTTTTTTGACTACATTGGAAATAATGAACAAATAATTCATAATTCATAAAACGTAATGAAATAATGGTCTAGTCTTTTATTATTAATGAATCGTCACCAAAACATCAACATGTGTAAAGTTCGCTAAACCTTAATTATCGTCAAATAAGGGGTAGCTAATAGAATATGTACACCAGCTACCGAGGAAGGGTGGGTATAGAATAGGGAGGCGCATAACATCCAAGTTTCCCTAACGCCTGACTAGATAAAGACTTATTAATCCTGATTTCCTTTTCATAGCCTATCACGATTGAATACCATCCAAAGAAATTAATTTTAGTTTTGTGATAGAATAAAGATTCCGACGCAACGTCTTAGAACGGAAAGCGAATTTCGCATATGGAGTAATCGAATTAAAATCAAACTTATACAGTTGAACGACCTAGGAGGAAGATTTACCGAAATAGGAACACAATGTGTAGAGAAGGAATATACATAGCCTGAACGTGTCAGTAGGATATTGGATTTACGTTCCTGGAATTGTAGAGTTTGGTATTTCACAGACTTTCACGGACCAGCTACAGACCTATTGGGAGATGTCCAGTGCGGAAATTCGTAAAGCAAAAGAAACAGCAACCTCTAGAGTTATTTCGAGATTGATTGAACTATTATCAAATTATATACCATAATGGTGGTAAACCGTAGTAACGAAGAGAGGCTATATTTTGTAATATCTATAATGAACCTATGAATGCATCAGGCGTTCAAACCGTCGCTCCTTGCTTTCATAAATTTCACAGTCGTTGCATTGTGGAATACATTCAAGATAGTAATCTATGTACAACGAGCAGAACTCAATGTGAGCTGCAAGGACCAAAATCACCAAGAAATAACTTGCAATCTGAAAAAGCAGTAGCAGAACAATTAAGTAACACCAATGATCAGCAGTTCAGACCAACTGAAGGCCGAAGAGAGGCCGCGATAGTGGTCAGCGTAGAGGTGACAAGGTCTTAAAGAGTAGAGGGTTTAAGCCAGACAAAACACAACCTTTCTAACAGTACAAACTCAAACTTAAACGTTTCAATTAATAGAGAGGATATCGCTTGTGCAGTATGTGCCGAAATGCAGATTTGCCAGCGTCAGCTAATGCAAGATTTGACCTGTGCAATTCGAACGCAGTTTAATTCAATACAGCGAGAAATTAACTCAAGATTTAATGTTAAAAATAATTATGCCTCAATCCCAATAAACAGACCGGCTTCTAATTCATATGCTATATTAGTAAACACTAATAAACAGCAAAAGATCGAACTTGTCAGTTAATCCGGACAAAGTGCCAAGCATAATCTAGAGTTGGCGAGATAAATAGCGCTCGAGATGGCCGAAGAATTCCTTTACCGTGTGTTAGCCCAACAAAACCTAAACGGGGACCGACAGATCCAGTGTAACCACTTACACTTATTCTTTAATGGTAAAGCCAATGAATGGTATTGGAAGTTCCATTGTACAAATCCAAACTTTATCTGGAGAAAGTTCTGTGAATAATTTCGTAAGAAGTTCGAAGACATTGACACTGATATGGATATTTGGGAAGCGATTAATAGCAGGCGTCAAGGAAAAAAATAACCTTTTGAAGGGTTACAGTTTCAAGTATAATGACTCGTAGAGCGGCTACGGAACCCCATATCCGAAGAATCCTTGGTGCGGTTACTTATCAGGAATGCCCAAACGTCACTTAGATTCGAATTAATGCATTTAGGGATCGATACTTTGTCTCGACTTCGGGAAGAATTGCGCACGCATGAAAAGTTTTGTAAGCTTGTCAAAGTTCCACAAATGAAAAGCGCTTTAGTCTGCTTTTAAGGATTTATATCCCAATTGGATGAAGAATGCGAGGAACAAGAGGCGGAAGAAGTTGCCGCATTACAGCGAAAGCCCTTAAAGTGCTGGAATTGCGACGAGAATTTGAAAGAGAACGCGATTGCATACGACACATATCAGAACACGCTAACTCGGTATAAAGAGGCTAGGAAGCGAATAATCGGAAATGTAAATTGTTAAGACTATAAACCCAAAAGAAAAGAGTTCGGGATAATCTCGGTTATATTTCTTAACAGGGACAGCCGACTATATACGGATATCGTAATTGATGATCAGTCATAT
>NW_001845409.1:0-2855 GCF_000001215.4 Drosophila melanogaster | reverse complement strand
GGTTTATGTCTTCTCTCGAAGAGTTTTCGCTACCAAGTGAGCTTTGTACCGTTCGGGATCGCCTTCACCATCCCTTTTAATGGTAAAAACCGCGTCATATTTAGACTTAAATGGTTACTTTCCAAAATGTATCTTGCTGGCTATGTAACGCTTTTTTATATTTTTGGTGAGTCGAAATCTCGGCTTTGACCATGGCATTGACATAGTTATTTTCTTTCCTTGGTCGCCCTGCCTTGCCGGTCCGAATAATTCTAGGCCTCTACTGCCGGTGACACCTCTTCATCCTGTAGTGAGGAACTTGGTCTTCCTCTGGAATCTCTGCACTTGGGTTCTTACTGGCTGCTTCTTTTGACTGCTTATCCTCAATGATTAAAACTTCAGCTTTCCTTGGAGGTACTTCTGGTTCTGGAAATTCAAAAATCTTTCTTTAAATAAAGTTTTTGAGATCCTTTTTTCAGAACTCAGCAAAAACTATTATAGGCATCGGAAAATATTTACTTGTTTTTATAATGTAGATGAATGGATAAAGTTTTTATTTATATTTTGTTTAAGATGAAATCTGACGTAAACCGATTTCTGCCGTTTGTCGTGCCAAAAATCACAAGGGGACAGATCGGGAGATCGTGCCGGCCATTCCAAATTTGCCTCTAATTGAGATAAGGTGCTCTCTCTCAAAGCACCCATCGATCCTCTTGAAGTTTGTGCTGTCCCACCGTCTTGTTGGAACCACGTGTCCCCCAAAACCAACTCTTCTAGCCGTAGGAAAAAAAGTAGCACGCTTAAATCTGGTCCGAATTCACTGTCACTGCAACCTCATTTTCCTCAAAAAACCAGGGACCAATAATTCCCTCTGAGGAAATTACGCACCACACTGTGTCCTTTGGTGAATATAAAGGCCTTTCATGAAATTCTGGAGGGTTGGTGCCAGCCCAGCAGCGCGTTTTTTCTGGTTTTTCTCTGGTTGTTCTACCTCTAAATCATTGGATATTTAGCTGACGACGCTCTCCTTGCACTCCAAGATCTCTTCGCAGCTCGTCCTCGATCATCGTGACGGAGGATCTATCATCTAAGAGCGCATACATATTCACTTTCCGCCCAGCTCCGTCCAGCGTAACTGGCAGTATACGGAACAGTGGGCGGCCTCCTTCGGTGTCGACACAGCTACGCTTCACGCGGAGCTCATCTCTCCAGGCTGTTTCTGGGAACGGCTGACTGCTGTTTTCCCTCTTGCGTGAAGGCGTACTCCTGTAGCCACGCGCTGAAGTGGACAATAGTGGGAACGCACAGCTGAAGATCGGTCACACCTCGGCGTGCCCTCAAAAAAAATGCAAGTTCGGAAGCTTCCTTAACCCATATGCTCCGTGGGTTCCATTTGGCGTCATCGCGGCGTAGGATCCAACAAGTGGCGATGCTGTTGCCACATTGTGGACGCTCACGCCAGGTAGCACTAATCCATGCGCTGGCTGCGCTGTGATTGTTGCACACAGTGGCTCCACAAATTGGTTTTTAGTTGTTAGCAATGGCGGTCCATTCCTCGATGGCGGCAGCGTGCAGGCCGCACCGCTCGCATCGTCCCCGTTATAGGATCATCGACCCGAGCCCGTTAGTAGTAGGGCAAGAAATTGTCGCCGCCGTGATATTCACCCGCGACCGGGTTCCTGCTCCACTACTCACTGGCTGCAGATCCGCTCTCGTTGTTATAGGGGTGGCTTCCCCTCCATTCAGCCGGGCTCTCTTTCTGGGGGAATGCTGCATCTTCCCCAGCTTCAATATGGAGGCGCCTGTACGCGCTCTAAAATGGCGCTTCTGCGGCCGTCGATGCTTGGCGCTCCTTGCGCCTCGTAACCGCTAGCTGCGCTCACAAATCCTCCACGCTGGCCGTCTAAGCCGTCACTCCAGCTTCTAGCAACTCTCTAAGCCGTCATTCCAGCGCAAGTTGCCTTTGCAGTCTCCCTCGAACTGCGAATAAAAGACGTCGTCGCTCGATTGGAGTTGCCTTTAACTCAACTTGGATCCCGAAGGAAAGGAAAGACTCTACCTGGAAGTAGTAGCTCCGTTTTATTCTAAGATGGTTCTTTAAGATTATTCAGTACAAATTATTTTAATCTTATCTTACCGCAGTTTTGCCCTCCAAACTCTCGATCGACAATACACGTTAAGCTTTTCGCGGCTTACGATGGCAACCATTAGTGTGCCCGCACACATTTATCCACCAAATCTTGTCACTATCAGGAAATACTGACTACGCCTATCGATTACATCGTTCGATCCGCGGCAAGTATCAATTATGTTTTGCAAGTCAAATGTTAACAATCGTAAACGACGTTGTCGTAACGGAAATTATGGATCAATAAAAATGCTTTTAAAATGAATGATGAAGACGATTTTATCTCGTAAGCCAATTTAGAATTGATAATAAATTTATTTCTTTTATTCTATTCTGAATTTTAATGAAACCATCGTGACCCGGACTTCCATTTCATCATTTTTCACCTTTTTGATCTAGTTGATATCAGCTGTGATAAAATGAATTCGAATAATTTTAGTTGGTAAGTAATTTCCCAATGGGAATTTTTATTTTGTACTTTCTTATATATCCTGATTCTATATCGATTATTTCTTTATAAAACACTCAAATTGGTTACGTGGAATAATTCGGCATAAGATTCATGAAAAATGATTCACAGAAAAAATTCGTGATTAGAGTAATCAATTACTTCCGAAGTGGAATGTTTTTAGACGGTAATATGAAATGCATTTTCTGTAATTTTTAAAGAAATATAATATTTGTTAAAACTTCAAATTGTTTTTGTGAATAATTCTGTTTCTACTATTGATTTTTTTGGTTATTATTT
>NW_001846848.1:0-1110 GCF_000001215.4 Drosophila melanogaster | reverse complement strand
TTTTATGGTACGCCAATCTTCGATGTTCGGAAGTCCCAAAGATCGTGTAACCTGTCCGTCAAAGTTCCTTTCGATGGCTCCCAGTACAATCCTCTGTTGTCGGACATCATTTGTTTGGTAGAGCGAAATTACGTAATCCACTCTGCTGACGAAGGTGTGAAGGGTTTCTGGATCACCATTAAATGGCATAATGTCGGGCTTCAATAAAATTTCTGTGGCAAGAGTGATTGGTTTGGTTTCATTCGTGTCTATGACAATTCTGCTTAATGCGTCTGCAACCACGTTTTGACCTATTCTAAGAGTTGGAGTTTCCATCTTACTAGCATGGAATTGGGTTCCCTTAAATTTTTTGACCAGACCAAAGGTTTGTGATCGGATGGTCGAAAATACTTTACTGACCAAACTATTGCCAGTAGTTCTTTTTTATGGTGTCATAATATGTTTCGGATTCTGACAATGTTCTGTTAGCATATGCTATTGGTCGGTTGGTAAGATTAATTGCTTAGTGAAATCTGGATATTGTAAAATGGGATTATTGCATAAGAGTGTTTAGCAAAATTCGAATGTTTTAGTGTAATTTTCGTCGATAGTCACGTCCGAGTTCTTATTAAGTTGTAGAGTTAGTGGCTTTGTGATCTTGGCAAAGTCTCTGATTAACCTTCTGTAGTAGCCTAACAACCCCAAGAAATATTTAATTTCTTTCTTGTATTTTTTGTATGGGGAAGGCTTTGATCTTTTCGATCTTCTTTGGATTCGGCATGACGCCGTTTACAGTCACTATATGACCATTTTCTATTTTATTCTATTTATTTTTCTTGAGAAACTCTGACTTATCAGGTTGAAGTTTTAAGTTTGTCCGAGTGAGTCTCTTAAAGATTGAATTTAAGTGGTTGATATGTTCCACCCAAGAGGTTGAAAATACTATTATATCGTTGTATTCCGCCACAACGTTATCCATCACCCTTTGGAAGGTTGCAGGTGCGTTGGATAAGCCGAATGGCATCAGGATAAACTCGATAGATTCTACTTCAATTTGGTGATAACCATTTGCTAAGTCTAGGGACGAATACTAATACGAAAATACTGGGCTCTACCTAGTTTGTATAATAT
>NW_001844935.1:7258-14098 GCF_000001215.4 Drosophila melanogaster | reverse complement strand
AGAGGCTCACCAGGGTACATTGATTTTGCACTGACAAAGGGTGTGCTGGGCATCCACGCTAACATAAGTGCGGCTATTGATCTTAGCTCCGACCACCTGCCTCTGGTAATTACGCTGGATGCGGGGGCAATATGCTACCCTAAGATGGAGCCGGCTGATCACTAGGCTTACTAACCTGGAGGTATTTTAATCGCAACTGGAGTCTACACTGCCCCTCAACACTGCCTTAAACTCTGGGCAGGACGTTGATAATGCTATTGAACTGCTCACCAACAATATTAAGTCAGCAGCTAGATTGGCAACTCGCAGCATATCTCGGCAGCTCGCGGCAGATCGAATCCCAATAACCAGGGAGATCCTGCTGCTTATAGCTGAGAAGAGGCGCTTACGTTCTAGGTGGATGAGATCTCGTCACCCGTTGGACAAGACGGAATGGGCTCCGATGCGCGTTGATGCTGCACAAATCCGCATGGTTCGACGAAAGGCTTGCCAATACTGAAGTCGAAAGCGAAGCGACGCATTCGCTGTGGAATGCCACGCGCGTAATCAAAAGGCGTTGCACGAGGAAGGCGCCTTTAGTCGATAGCAACGGGACATGGTGTCGGATTGACTTGGGACAAGCGGAGGTATTCGCTGCGCACCTCGCCGAGCGATTTCAACCATTTAAGCTTGCCAGCCTGCAACAGGTTGAAGAAACTCAGGACCTGTTGAACCAAGCGCTTTAAATGGATCTGCCAATCACGCCTTTTGAACCCTGCGAGGTAGCCGAAGTCATTGTGCGACAAAGTAGCAACAAAGCAACAGGACACGACGTCATCTGCAACGCCACATTGAAGGCCCCGCCCAGTCAAGCAACAACCATAACGTTGGTTTTCAACGCTATTTAGAGTTTGCAATACTTCCCTTATCAGTGGAAGCTCGGGATAATCTCCATGATCCACAAACCTGGCAAGCCGGAAAGGGAGCCCGCCTCCTACCGGCCGATCAGTCTCCTCCCTTCAATTTCGAAAGTGTTTTAGAGACTGATTGCTGTCCGGATTGTAAGGATTATGGAAGCCGAGGGGATTACCCCTGAGCACCAGTTCGGATTTCGTGCTGGCCACTGTACTGTCAAACAGCTCCATCGGGTCGTCGAGCAAATTCTGACTGCCTACGACAGTAATGAATATTTTAACATCCTCTTCTTGGACATTCGAGAAGCGGTTGATCGGGTGTGGCACATTGGACTTCAAGTAAAAATCAAGCAGACGCTGCCTGCTCCATATTTTGGATTGCTAAAATCGTACCTGGAAGGAAGGAGGTTCGCTGTGCGCTTTCATTCAGCAATTTCCACCGATCACTATGTGGCAGCTGGTGTTCCAAAAGGTAGTGTGCTCGGCCCCTGCTCTACTGCCTGTATAGCCACGACATGCCGCAGCCGGATGTAAGCCTTTACGAGAAATCAATGCTGGCCACATTTGCCGATGACTTGTGCGTCACCTACAGGTCCCGATACGAGCACGACGCGGCCGATGGTATCCAGGACTTTGCAGATCGGTTCTCGGAATGGGCAAGACGTTGGAATATTGGCATCAATAGCAGTAAATCCAACAACGTCTGTTATACTTTAAAGCGGAGAACGCTACCGCCAGTCTACATCGAGGAAGCCCCCGTACCACAGCCGAACGCAGCAAAGTACATTGGAGTGCTTCTGGACTCCAACAAGCTGACAATTTACAAACAGATATAAGCACCAAACTGGAAGTATGGGTGCCAAATCTGGGGCTTGCCATGCGACAGCCAAATAAAAAGGATCCAAGCTATTCAATATAAGATAGCAAGACTCATCCCCGGCTGCGAGTGGTTTGTGCAAAACACCACCCTGCACAGAGACCTGAAACTCGCAACGGTATTTGACGAGATAAACCAGCACTCGAGCAGGTACCATGACAGGCTGGAGCGCCACAGAAATCGGCTGGCCAGCGCTCTTAACAGATCTCGCCCACCAAGGAGGCTCAACAGAAGGCAACCGAGGGAACTCATTTCCCGATCTCCTTTGACAAGGGTCAGCAGAATCTGACGCTTATCAAAAAACCTATTTGTTATATGTGTTTGTTATGTACTGTACTATTATTGTAAACTAGAAAAAGCTAACTATAGTTAGCCGGCGCGCACAAATGGGCAGAAATAATAGAAAAGAAGGACACAAAGGGTCTCCAAGATTTCCCCGTATGCCTTAATAAATAACTTACAAAAAAATATATATATATATTTCCTTAAGAAGGTATGCAATAAATATTGACTTTGGCGAAAGTATGCAATACAAATTGGTCAAACCGAATGTCACAACCTTTACGTGGCCAGCAATGAGTTCTGGTTTTTCTTTTACTTGTTTTTTACTTGACACTTGATGAGTTGCCGAGTGAATAGCTTGTCAAACTTACATGTTCTGTAGCTTAACTATCCTGTCGACTATTAGTGGTCCTTGTTGAATTTGGGCGCCAGTTATGTATTTCTCTCCTGTGTCCAGAATTATACAAATTAGGTATTTCTCTCCTGAGTCCAGAGTTATGTATTTCTCTCTGTGTCCAGGGGTCTTCCTTCTCAAGATTAGGTATAATTGCTGAAGTTAGGAAGATTACGGTTGGAGGGCTTGACTTCGCCCCCTTAGTTATCTTGCTAGCCTTGTGGCTTAGCAATCCAATGTAAATAAGTACAAGTGATTTTACAGCTATGCGACGGAGTCGTGCTGTGTTTTATTGAGCAGCCTTTCTAGAACTGAAGTACAGACAATATTCTTGCTTAGTCTACCCTACGCGACAATGCATAGCGCCAAGACATGAGAGGCAAGCCGACTCAGCATTCCTTGCGGCACAGCGCGACACTCCAAATGGGAAGCGTCGGACTTCTACCGCCGAACGCTCTCAGCACAGAACGCTGAACTTCATAATGGCGCGTCAGCATTACTGTGCGAAGCTACTTAGCTGCTAAGGGAATGTGAACTTGATGGTTTGACGACTAAACATCCGTCCCCTAATTTAAACAATGCCTTGCTTAAGCCCGCACCCAATCGTCACGTTCCCACGTTCAAAGCTCGAACTCGCAATCCCGAAAAACAAAAGTATCGATTTCAATAAACAACTTTTAAGAATCTAAGGGCACTTGTATCCAAGAGCAAATGCACTTGAATCCAAGAGAAACGCAAAGCTTTTTCTCTTCACGATCAGAATTCTAAAGTCTAAAGTCCATATTAGAAAAGCTCGATACCGAGGCTTGAACGTCAATCAAATCAGAGTAATTATCAGAGCTCAGCTTAAGACCTAATTGTAAAAGGTCGGTGTTCTTCTCAAATAAAAAGTTTTGTAATCATTTAGTGAAATAAAAATTATATTTTTTTCACTTATAAATATTGCAAGCATTTAATTATATGTATATATTTCGCAAAGGCGATATGTTTATCACCATGGACAAACGGCTTACCTTTGGGCCGCATCCCAAAAACACAGTAAAGAAATGTGGTCACAGATCACAACAGCTGAGATGGCTCATGAATAGAAGGAACACTCTTTCGATGAGGTGCAAAAGAGCTGTGTATGCGCACTGTATAGTACCGATATGGTTATACGGGAACCAGATTTGGGGAATTGCAGCCAAATCGAATTATAAACGTATCCAGGTGATGCAAAATCGCACATTACGACAAATAAAAAACTGCCCCTGGTATGTACGTAACTCTACTTTCCATAAAGACCTCAATATTCACACAGTTGGGACACAAATTGGGAGGCATACAAGTCGATATAGTGACAGATTACTGAGCCATAGCAGTCTTCTTGCAAGACGTCTCATCCCCGCTCGACCTCTGAGACGACTCAAACGGCAAGGCTTCGCCAAAACAATTGGGCAACAGTAAAAACTCTTCATTTATGTTCCTACTTCACTTATTTTATTTTTATAGTTTTTTGTAATTCCTAAGAATATTTCTCCACCCTGTGATGTTAAGATACAATATTATGATGTACGGATTCTTCACTTAATAAATATTAATTTAAAAAAAAATTATATTTTTTCACTTATAAATATTGCAAGCATTTAATTATAGATAAAATAATAATAAAAGAATAAAAAATTTAAAAGTTGTTCACAATTTGGGGTGTGACCAATTTGGGCGTTTTGTGTGTGTAAGAAGGGGCGTGACCAAAGTGGTTTTGGTATACTAATAGATATTTGCAAGCAATACAACGAAGAAAAGTCCAAAAATTTTTCAAAAGTGTGGGCGTGGCAGTTTAAGGCGGTTTGTGGAAGGAGTGGCGCAACCAAAGTGGTTTTGGTATACTGATAGGTGCCAATACAAACAATACAACGAATAATAGACAAAACATTTTTTAAAAGTATGGGCGCGTCATTTTTGTGCGGTTTGTGGGCGATAAAATATACGTAGGAAAAGGTTTTTTTGGCATAACGATAGAAATTTACAAGACCAATAAAAATATAAAAAATTATTAAAACGTTTTTATTTTTTATTTATGTTTCACAAAGTCACCGTCTTGATAAACTTCATGTGTTTACTCTTTTATAAAACAAAATCAAATATTCGTATTTATAAAATTTCTTTTTGCTAAAAATGTCAAAATTAATACAATGACTAAATCTTTAGAGTGTGTCCGATGCTGTCCAGCTTCTAGGTATGATTAATTAAATTGATTGAATAAATAATTATTTTATGTATTTTTTGCCAGTCACAGTTCGTCTATTGAGACAACAATATTATGTGATAAATGGTGCCCATTTATATGTAACCGGCAATGTACAACTTCATATTTCTATGGGCACGGCTATTCTATGCTTAAAAGAATTTGTCATAAAATAATTCAAAATTATAACCGCAAGCAGTGTCGAGAAAGCTATACAGTCTTTGATGGAGGGAATAGCACTAAGGATCGACCACTATTTAATAAATATAGAGGTAAGAATGATTTTAATACACCTTACTCGACGTGTAAAAGGGTATTCTAGATTAGTAACAGGCAGAAGGACCAGAATGACAACCATACAAGTATATATATGCTTGATCAGGATCAATATCCGAGTTGATCTGACAATGTCCGTCTGTCCGTATGAACGTCGGATCTCAGGAAAATTAAAAGCTAGAAGGTTGAGATTAAACATACAGATTCTAGAGACATAGACGTAGCGGAAGTTTATTGACCCATGTAGCTACGCGCACTATCCCTCACAAACCGCATGAAACTTAAAAAAAGGGGTTTATATTATTTTTGTAAATTTCTATCGATTTCTCAAAAAACTTCTTCCCACGCCCACCGTAATGCCCTAAGGCCGCCAAATGACCACGCGCACTCTTTTAAAGAACTTTTACATTTTTCTCATTTTATTCCTTTAATTTATTTTATTATGTTATTTTCTGGAATATCTATCGATATCGATACATTTATGAAATTTCGGGTTCGCATTCAGACTACCTGAGTAACGGGTATCTGATAGTCGTGGAACTCGACTATAACATTCTCTCTTGTTTTCGTTTTTTTATTCCTGACTATTTGGTTATAGGTAATTTCGAGTCATACGGCCTTAAAAATAAGGAAAGGTACGACGACACAGCTGGAATAGAAAACGAATCTCAGAAAAAACGGGATATCTTAAAAAAGCTGCAATCACCAAAAGATAGAATAAAAAGGGGTTATAGGGAAGTGAATGATTTTATAATATCTAGAAGGATCAGTGGTGTAGGTGCTAACAAACGTGGATGGCATGCTAGTGAAGTCGACAATGCAAGTTTGGAATGGAATATAAAAAAAAACAGGGATGTAAACAAAAAAAAAATAAATGAATTTTATAAAAAAGGTGCACCAAAAAAAACGGGAAGGAATGGAATCGATATTCACTTAAATGAAAACTCCTTCGATACAATTAAATTAGATAAAAACAAAGGACCAGGTCTAAAAAAATTAAACGAAAATGGAAAGGATCGGAGGGGAAAAAACTTTGAAAATAACCCGAACGAAAATAGAAAAGAAATGATTAAAAAAAAAAGTAAAACTGAAAAGCCGGATAGTAACTATGATGGGAGGGGAATCAAACCACTAAATCCAGAAAAGAATCAAGCTAATTTCAACTTAAAACCACAAAATAAAATGGAGAATGTTGTTAAAAGTGATTTTGACTTAAACGATCAGTCCAACGAACAATTAAAATGGGACCTTGAATTAAATAAAATTAACCGTGGTGGTAAAAATGTCAAAAATAATAAAAACGATGAGGTAGATTCCGAAACCCCAATCATTAAAGGACGGATGAGAGGCAATAAAATAGGAAAGTTTGCCAACACCAATAAAACACAAGGTTCAAGTAGCAAAAAAAAGGGCACATCGAAAGCAGCTGAGGGCGTATTAAACCGGGTAAATGGTCGTTACAAATGCAAGAGTCTGGGCTTTATGCAGGAAAACTTACGATTTGGTCGATTCGTAAGACCCTCTGATATGCTCCGTGTCAAGCTAGAGGAGCGGGATCTATGCAAATGGTAACTATTTAAATAAATTTTATTTATCTTACCTTAATTAATAATTTAACCTTTTTAGTATTCCGTGCTGTAACTTTAAATACCAGACGGTTTTGCCCTATAATTTCATGTACCAATGCTGTGGTACAGGACCTTAACAACATTGATGTTCAAAAAAAATTTATTTATTTAAATTTCTTATGTGCGGTAAATATTTAAAGTCAAAAGAAATTGTCCCTTTCAGATTTAATAAAAAAAATGGCTGTCAAAAGTCGTATTACAAATATATTTTTACGGGGTATTCCGACTTTATATATATATAGTAGCATAATATGCTTCACATA
>NW_001844935.1:5136-7238 GCF_000001215.4 Drosophila melanogaster | reverse complement strand
CTTGCACATGCCGCATGTGCCGCATCTCAAAAACACAGTAAAGAAATGTGGTCACAGATCACAACAGCTGAGATGGCTCATGAATAGAAGGAGCACTCTTTCTGTATCGTACCGATATGGTTATACGGGATCCAGATTTGGGGAATTGCACCCAAATCGAATTATAAACGTATCCAGGTGATGCAAAATCGCGCATTACGAAAAATAACCAACTGTCCCTGGTATTTACGTAACTCTACACTCCATAAAGACCTCAATATTCATACAGTTGAGACACAAATTTGGAGACATACAAATCGATATAGTGACAGATTACTGAGCCATAGCAGTCTTCTTGCAAAACGTCTCATCCCCGCTCGACCTCTGAGACGACTCAAACGGTAAGGCTTCGCCAAAACAATTGGGCAACAGTAAAAACTCTTCATTTATGTTCCTACTTCACTTATTTTATTTTTATAGTGTTTGGTAATTCCTAAGAATATTTATCCACCCTGTGATGTTAAGATACAATATTATGATGTACGGATTCTTCACTTAATAAATAATAATTAAAAAAAAAAAACTGCTATTGATGCCAATGTTCCAACGTCTTGCCCATTCCGAGAACCAATCTGCACCTGTAGGTGACGCACAAGTCATCGGCAAATGTGGCCAGCATTGATTTCTCGTAAAGGCTTACATCCGGCTGCGGCACGTCGTGGCTATACAGGCAGTAGAGCAGGGGGCCGAGCACACTTGTGGAACACCAGCTGCCACATTGTGCTCGGTGGAAATTGCTGAATGAAAGCGCACAGCGAACCTCCATTCTTCCAGGTACGATTTTAGCAATCCAAAATATGGAGCAGGCAGCGTCTGCTTGATTTTTACTTGAAGTCCAATGTGCCACACTCGAATGTCCAAGAAGAGGATGTTAAAATATTCCTTACTGTCGTAGGCAGTCAGAATTTGCTCGACGACCCGATGGAGCTGTTTGACAGTACAGTGGCCAGCACGAAAACCGAACTGGTGCTCAGGGGTAATCCCCTCGGCTTCCATAATCCTTACAATCCGGACAGCAATCAGTCTCTAAAACACTTTCGAAATTGAAGAGAGGAGACTGATCGGCCGGTAGGAGGCGGGCTCCCTTTCCGGCTTGCCAGGTTTGTGGATCATGGAGATTATCCCGAGCTTCCACTGATAAGGGAAGTATTGCAAACTCACAATAGCGTTGAAAACCAACGTTATGTAGAGCATCGCTTGACTGGGCGGGGCCTTCAATGTGGCGTTGCAGATGACGTCGTGTCCTGTTGCTTTGTTGCTACTTTGTCGCACAATGACTTCGGCTACCTCGCAGGGTTCAAAAGGCGTGATTGGCAGATCCATTTAAAGCGCTTGGTTCAACAGGTCCTGAGTTTCTTCAACCTGTTGCAGGCTGGCAAGCTTAAATGGTTGAAATCGCTCGGCGAGGTGCGCAGCGAATACCTCCGCTTGTCCCAAGGCAATCCGACACCATGTCCCGTTGCTATCGACTAAAGGCGCCTTCCTCGTGCAACGCCTTTTGATTACGCGCGTGGCATTCCACAGCGAATGCGTCGCTTCGCTTTCGACTTCAGTATTGGCAAGCCTTTCGTCGAACCATGCGGATTTGTGCAGCACCAACGCGCATCGGAGCCTACTCAGCGCTCGATTCCATTCCGTCTTGTCCAACGGGTGACGAGATCTCATCCACCTAGAACGTAAGCGCCTCTTCTCAGCTATAAGAAGCAGGATCTCCCTGGTTATTGGGATTCGATCTGCCGCGAGCTGCCGAGATATGCTGCGAGTTGCCAATCTAGCTGCTGACTTGATATTGTTGGTGAGCAGTTCAATAGCATTATCAACGTCCTGCCCAGAGTTTAAGGCAGTGTTGAGGGGCAGTGTAGACTCCAGTTGCAGATTAAAATACCTCCAGGTTAGTAAGCCTAGTGATCAGCCGCTCCATCTTAGGGTAGCATATTGCCCCCGCATCCAGCGTAATTACCAGAGGCAGGTGGTCGGAGCTAAGCTCAACAGCCGCACTTATGTTAGCGTGGATGCCCAGCACACCCTTTGTCAGTGCAAAATCAATGTACCCTGGTGAGCCT
>NW_001844935.1:3814-4831 GCF_000001215.4 Drosophila melanogaster | reverse complement strand
TATCTTGTTGGTCCTCCTGTTGCTAGCGAGTCCACCTCCGAAGTTTGGGACGAGATTCGCTAGTGCAATACCTCTTTGGTTGCTCCTTCCCGCACCCCAGAGCCAGTGGGACGCGTTCCAATCGCCCGCAACGATGAATTTCGTCTGGAACTCTTCCAAAATGTCCTTAAACTCATCCGTAGTCCATGCAAATCTCGGTGAGCAGTAGACCGCTCCAAAACTTATAGGACCAAGTGCCGTTTCAATAGCCGCCGGCGCAAGTTTCACCCCTTATCAGTGGCTATTGGTGTTAGCGGGAAGTGGGCAAGGCTAGATTTGATCAAGATAGCTGACCCGCCTTTGGCGTTGCCACCACTCGGATCATTAGCAGTGTTAGCTATAAAGCCGAATAGCTTAGGCGTCTCTGTCCCCTTGCAGTGTGTTTCGCTGAGCAGTAAGACATCGATTTCGTGACGTCGCACGAAGCACTCCACTTCGGGCAACTTCGTGGATACGCCCTCGGCGTTCCACACTAGGATGCGCAGCGGCATCATTATGGGGCTTGCTGCGCATGGAGGGCAGTGAGCAGATTAAGATTCTGCCCCTGCTGCTGTGTCTGTTGTTGCTGCTGCTTAAGCATCATCATCATGAGCTCCATCTGCTTTTCTTGGAGCACCAGGAGGGAGTTAATGCTATCACTCAGTGACTTGAGGATGGCTTCGATGTTGTTGCTGGTGTCCGTCGGCTGCTGGAGTGGATCTCTCGTTGTCCTTTGTCTGCTGCGGCTTCTGTCGTTGCAGTGGTGCTGTTGGATCTGCTGCTGGTGCTGCTTTGCTATGTCTGCGTAGGAAGCTCAGCCTTGAAGGGTGCACCCTGCTTCCGGTGGTGTAGCGTGGCAAACTTCTACCCGTACCTTCCGTTTTGCTTCCAAGTCCACTCTTCGGCATCGAGTGTTGCAGATACTCCTGGTACTTGGTGCAACCCGAATAGTTGGCTGGGTGCTGTTTACCACAGTTGTAGCAAGTACATTCCTCAATA
>NW_001844935.1:0-2202 GCF_000001215.4 Drosophila melanogaster | reverse complement strand
ATCCAACGAGACCAGACAAAACCGCATATTTGAGGTAGGAGAACAGGTCTTTGTAAAAAACAACAAGATGTTAGGAAACAAGCTGACCCCATTATGCACGGAACAAAAGGTGCAAGCAGACCTAGGAACGTCTGTTTTCATTAAGAGGAGGGTATAAGGACAACCTCAAGTAAGCGCTCCCTGTACAGCTAATTAATAAGTTACGTTAAGGAAAACCCGAGCCCCTGGTAGTAGCGAATGCTCGGATCACCGACTTTTCGCATGCCAAATACATTCCCGTGTTAGATGGGTATGTGCTGGTGTTTGAACAGCGTGACCTTTTGAAACATTAAAGTAACCGAGTACGCTATCATGATAGACGAAACACAAAAGCTGTCCGAGTCCTTTCCCCAGTCCCATATGCGAAAATTGCTAGAGGTTGATACAGATCACCTGAGAACGTTTTTGTCCGTCCTTAATGTTCACCACAGGATTGCCAGGAGCTTAGACTTCTTAGGTACAGCCTTAAAGGTAGTGGCGGGTACTCCTGATGACTCCGATTTCCTAAAGATCAAGATAACGGAGGCTCAGCTAGTGGAATCTAACTCAAGGCAGATAATCATCAACACAGAGACCCAGAAACAAATCAATAGACTAACCGACACAATCAATAAGATAATTAATGCCCGAAAAAACGACTTGGTTGACACCCCACATCTATTCGAAGCACTACTGGCAAGAAATAGGATGCTTTTCACAGAAATCCAAAATTTGATTCTTACCATTACGCTGGCCAAGTCAAATATAGTAAACCCCACAATCCTTGATCATGCCGATCTGAAATCGCTTGTCGAACAAGACACTCCTATAGTAAGCTTAATAGAAGCATCTAAAAATAGAGTCCTCCAGTAAACAAACATCATCCATATACTAATAGCCTACCCAATGGTTAAGTCCAGGTGCAAGAAGGTAGCTGTCTACCCAGTCTCCCATCAACACATTCTCCTACGCCTCGACGACGACACACTGGCGGAATGTAAAGATCACACCTTCGCGGTCACAGGATGCATTGAGACCACACACCACACGTTCTGCAAACGGACCCGGCGCGAATCATGCGCGCGTTCACTCCATGCGGGAAACTCTGCACAATGCCACACACAATACACGACGGTGTTGTGATAATCAATGAAGCAACAGCCCATGTTAGCACAGATGATGGGCCAGAGATTCTGATCGAGGGAACGTACCTGGTGACCTTCGAGCAAGCGGCAACCATCAATGGTACCGAATTTGTAAAGGCACTAAGCAAGCAACCAGGAATCTCCTGAGGGGGGATACTTAACAAACCATCAAGTTCACATTCCCTTAGCAACTAAGTAGCCTCGCAAAGTAATGCTGACGCGCCATAATGGAGTTCAGCGCTCTATGCTAAGACCGTTCGCCGGTAGAAGTCCGACGCTTCCCATTTGGAGTGTCGCGCTGTGCCGCAAGGAATGCTGAGTCGGCTTGCCGCTCATGTCTTGGTGGCGCGATGCATTGTCGCGTAGGGTAGACTAAGCAAGAATATTGTCTGTACTTTAGTTCTAAAAAGGCTGCTCAAATAATCACAGCACGACTCCGTCGCATAGCCGTAAAATCACTTTGTACTTATTTACTTTGGATTGCTAAGCTACAAGGCTAGCAAGACAACTAAGGGGGCGAAGTCAAGCCCTCCAACGTAATGTTCCTCACTCCAGTAATTATACCTAATCTTGAGAAAGAAGCCCCCTGGACACAGGAGAGAAATACATAACTCTGGACACAGGAGAGAAATAGATAACTTGTATAATTCTGGGCACAGGAGAGAACTACATAACTTTCATAAACACATGAAACCAATTCACATTTTTGCTTACACTTAAGCGCATGATTTGTTGTGCAACCATTTAATTCCTTTTGTACACATATAAAAAAAACCAAACCCCACAAATATACTGACTAGACATTTTCGTTTCTCGCGACTCACTTCGAGCCGATCAAAACTCTGTAGAATCAGTTTTAAGCTGACATTTCTGAAATAAAGACGTTCACCGAAATTGTTCATGTTACGATTTAAAGTCGTTTCAGCGTTGATCTTCGTCTTTGTTATTGACGGATCATAACTACAACTAAGTGAACTACAATAATAACCGTTAAACTAAGTGAAAACTAAATAAACGAACTACAACTAAGTGAACTCAA
>NW_001846206.1:0-1351 GCF_000001215.4 Drosophila melanogaster | reverse complement strand
GTTTGTAGGAAACCTTGGCGTTGTGTTGGTCAATATAGGATTTCCACCTCTTAATCTTAGCGTTCTTGTTATTGTCGGCAACAACTGAGCCGTGAGAGGCTGGTGGTCGGTGAATATATTGATTTCCCTAGAGGCGTACAGAAAGTTTTGTAGTTTATCTAGGGCCTATACAATGGCTAGCAATTCCCTTTCGGTTGTGGCATAATTTTGCTCAGCCTGTCTCAGGGTACGGGATATCATGGTGATTGGCCTACCCTCTTGTGATAGGACTGCACCAACGCCACTTCTTTGGTGAGGTCAAAGGGCTTTTGGAAGTCGAGATACTTGAGTATGACATCCTCTGATGCCAGAATGTTACGAAGCATTTGAAATGCGCTGCGTTGAGTTTGATTAAACTCAACACAAATCTTCTTAGACATATGCCTACTCACCGTTTTCCCCTGTCAGGATGTCTGTTATCGGACAAAATGGCTGCAAAGTCTTTGATGAAGACTCTGTAATAGCTGGCCAATCCAAGGAAAGATCTAACACTGTAGACACTTTTGGGTTCAGGGTACTCCTGAATGGCCTTTACCTTTTCTGGATCGGACTTAGTCCCATACTTGCTTACGATGAAGCCGAGGTACTCAACACTTTCTTTGAAGAATTTTGTCTTTTCCCGGTTCACCTCGATCAGGCATTTCAGCAACTTTCGATGTGGCGGACATGGTCGGACTCGTTTTCTGAGAAAATTATAACGTCATCTATATAGATTTGCCGCCATTCACCGAGAACGACGTCTTCTCGCGGTCATGTTCTGCAAGGTAGATTTGGTCAAGGGTAGTGAAAAACTTTGGTAGAATCATGGGAATGCTAGGCATCGGGTAACGGTCAGGAATAGTTCGCTCATTAAGCTTCCTAAAATCTATGACCAACCTCTTGTTTTGGTTCCCGTAGGCGTCAGTCCCCTTTTTGTCAACAACCCAAGTTGGGCTGTTATAGGGAGCAAATACTACTGTGCCTTACCAACATTAATGATCTCGTTGAACTCATTGAGGAGGTCACACCATTTTAAGGGTACTCAGAAGTGATTTCTTCCATGGACTACACAGTTGATGCAAACTATTCGCTGTGGAATACGGCAACCACTTCGATGGGTACCCGTACGTGTTCCAGGTGGGAAAATTGCAAAAACCTAAGTAGAACAGGCTAATGCTTTTAAATACCACCTAGAGGACCGCTCAGCCTGTATCAGGGTACGGGATATCATGGTGATTGGCCTACCCTCTTGTGATAGGACTGCACCAACGCCACTTCTTTGGTGAGGTCAAAGGGCTTTTGGAAGTCGAGATACTTGAGTATGACATCCTCT
>NW_001845906.1:0-1801 GCF_000001215.4 Drosophila melanogaster | reverse complement strand
TTTAAGCACACCTCTAGTGGCTGAGATCGGCGAGAATATTGATGGTGTAGGAGAATCAGAAATATAAATAAAAGAAGAGGATCTCCACGATCTTTCAATTCCAGCGATAATAACATTACCCGAATTACTCGAAGAAGAACTTTCAGATTCAAATACTTCGAGTATACAGGAAATAGACAAAATGACAGACTCTGCCGCAACATCAAGGGAATATGTGCGACAAATTTCGTCCACAATACCTTAGTTTGACGGCAAAAAGTTAAACTTAAATATATTCCTCACGACTCTCCGGCTAACAGATCTGACAAAAGGAGATCAGGAGATGCTAGCGGTAGAGGTAATCAATAATACTTGGTCCATTATCATACAAAGTTGAAAATGAAAGGTCCATTATCGGTATAATAAATGTATTAAAAGCATCGGTTAAAGGCGAATCGCCCGATGTCATTAAAGCAAAAATGCTTAATACACAGCAGCGCGGCAAAACTGCAGCGCAATATACCACGGAGATAGAAAACCTACGTAGGTTGCTCGAGGCAGCCTATTTAGATGATGGTTTAGATTCAAACAATGCAGACAAATTCGCTACAAAGGTAGCCATATCTGCAATAACTAAGAATTTTGAGTACGATAAGCTCAAAACCATATTGGAAGCTGGAAATTTCAACACAATGAATAGCGTCATTGAAAAGTACATACACTGCTGTACAGAAATGACCGGCAATTCAAATAGTGTATTATTCTATAATAATAGAAGACACTATCGAGATAATAATTACCGAGGAAATTACCAAAACAGAGGTAATGGCCGAGGAAATTATAACTCATATAATAACAATTATAGAGGCCGAGGTGGTTACCATGGTGGAAACAGAGGACTAGGTGGTAACCAAAATTTTAATAGAGGTGGAGGTTACTCAAGAGGTAACCTTGAGCGACAATCAACAGTAAAACTATACAATTTAAGCATTTTTATACTATTAAAGAATATGAGTGGCAATTCATGGGTAACTCTTTTAATAGATACGGGTGCAGAAATTTCCCTGCTTAAATGCAGAAACAATAATCTCTACGAATTAAATCCCAAAAACACAACAAACATATCAGGAATAGGGCAAGGGACAATTCAGTCTCTAGGTACACTACATTTAGAAATGTGTATTGCTAATGCAGCAATACCATATGAATTCCATATCGTACCTGACAATTTTCCTATACCAGGGGACGGTCTAATTGGCTTGGATTTCATTAAGAAATACAATTGTATTTTGGAATTCCACGTCCAAGAAGATTGGTTTACTTTGATAACCGAAATAATTTTGCCAGCTAGATCAGAAGTGATTCAGCTAACATCTACTGACACACATGTCCTCATCCCCAACCAGGAATTTCAACCTGGCATAATAATAGCAAGTAAACACTCAGAACGTCTTGACTTGCATTATAAATACAACTGAAAAAGACGCTATAGTTAGCAGCGCAAATATAAAAAGCGAATCATTAGATGATTATGATGTTTACAATGCAAATATAGAAAATAGTGCACAAAGAACTTCAAAAGTATTAAAACTTCTTAAATTTCCATCGTTATTTAAAAGCGATTTAACAAAATTATGCAGCGAATATAGCGATATTTTTGGTCTTGAAAAAGAAACCATATCAGCTAATAACTTTTATAAGCAAAAATTGAGATTAAATGACAAAACTCCAGTCTATATCAAAAACTATAGAATGCCAGAAAGTCAAAAGCCTGAAATTCAAAGGGCAAGTGACAAATTAATAAAAGAATATAATAGCCCAC
>NW_001846043.1:0-1527 GCF_000001215.4 Drosophila melanogaster | reverse complement strand
CTTTGGAGAAAATATTAACTTGATTTTAAATAACAATTCTAAGGTACAACCCCCCCAGAACCAATGCAGGAAGATAGTCCCATAAGGTATGAAAATCGTCCAAATAAATAAATAAAAAACGGAATTATCATATTTTTCGCTAATAAATAATTTTAATATATTTCTAGCACAAACAAATGAACGTGGGACAGTAAGTCAACTACCCCAGAAAGGAATGAGAATAAATAACATTGATGAAGATCATTTTTTAGATTATATCCCTACAGGGGAATGCCTCATATAACCAGAATAGACAAAAAAAAAAACAAAAAACAACTAAAAATATTAATTCATATTAATTAATGAGCCACATCCTGCTATATCAATAAGGGAATTTATGAAAAAAAAGGATTTGCCAACTTACAAGAGAGTATCTACAGTTCATGGATACTGCAGAAAAACGTATCATTGAGTATAATCGAAAAAATTTAATATTATTACAATGACGAAAAAAAGATTTGTGTTTAATTGAGGAAAAAAATGTTCTTCCATTAAAAGAATATATTATAAAAAAATTCTTTTATGAACAAAAAGTATTTAAAACCGAATAATATCAAAATCAAATAAAAGATTTCGAAAACAAGATTTTGAACAAAATTGAAAGGGAGCATTCTACAATAAATATGCAACTATCTTTTTGAACAGACATTCGAGGAAAAATAAACACTGACAATGATAGGGCAATTTATAGCAAACAATATACTTATGCCATGTCAGTCTCAGATTTCGTTAATAATGAAATCGACAGAGTGCTAAAAGAACAATTTATAAGACCAAGTCGAAGCCTTTATAATTCACCAGTCGTAGTAGTGCCCAAAAAGGGTCAAAATGAAAATGGAGCTCTAAAACATCGACAGTAATTGATTATAAAAAACTAAACGAAAACACAATACCGGACAAATATCCGATGCAAGACCCGTCTGTAATGTTATTTAACTCAGGATTTCACCAAATCTTAATGAAAGAGTCAGATATTGAAAAAACCGCCTTTTCTATTAACAACGGGAAATTTCAGTTCTTTTTAGTTCCCTGATCCGGTTCATTTCCCACATATATAATATCTGAATTTGATTATTAATTATTGGAAATACAATTGGTAGCACATTAATCGGCACGGCACAAATCGTATACCATAACGTATCGCGTACATTGTAATCGCAAAAATGTCATCTCTAGTTTTAATTCGTTTGTCATCTCTATCGCCAACAAAGTGTAAAACTCCAATCATTTACTTATACCTTAAATAAAACTATTACTCAGCCCAAAATTACAACAGGTTATGGGCCCAGCACGCTTCCCGCTGCGCCAGAGAATAGTTAGAACAAGGATAGTGATCAACTAGAGAGTTAAAATGGCAAATTTCGACTTGTGGTGAAATTGCCGACACACACATGCATACATAGCATATGCATGTACGAGCCTGAGACTTCTGGGGACCAAGAAAAGGCGTCTGATTGGCGACAAAGAAAATAAGCGTGTTTGTTGCCT
>NW_001846151.1:0-1394 GCF_000001215.4 Drosophila melanogaster | reverse complement strand
CCCCGAAATAGGCAACGATATCTACTCGACTATTTCTGTTCAAAAAACAGCGTTCAGCGATGCAGATTTCGAAGTAATTCATAAAGCATATAGGGAGACAATGAATCCGGGATATACAAAAATTTTCCGAAGCCTTATCTTACTAAAAAACATTCCCACGTACGCAAATTTTAAAGAACTATTTCTAAACACACATGAAAAACTCATACCCCCCGGAATACAGAAAACTGTAAAACTTTTCAGCGAAACATACTACTTCCCAAATGGCCAACTCCTCATCCAAAATATAATTAACGAATGTCAAGTTTGGCTTGAAAGTTGGCTCGAAACTGAAAATGTAGAATTACAACTCAACACTACAAAAACCGATGTTGCAGATATAGAAAGGCACAACAAAACGATAAATGAAAAAATCCGTATTATAAAAAATTCCGATGACAATGAAGCTAAACTCAGTAAAATAGAAACGATCCTTTACATTTACAACCACAAAACCAAACACGATACTAATGGACAAACTCCTGCCCACATATTTATTTATGCTGGACAACCAATTTTAGATACACAACACAACAAAGATATTAAAATCAACGAAATAAACAAAGACCGAACAAAAAACAACGTCGACACTAGATATAGAAAGGGACCGTTGCGAAAAGGATTATTAGAAAACCCTTTTAAATTAACAAGGAACGTCGAACAAACTGACGAAGACCATTACAAAATCACCAATAGAAATAGAGAAACACATACCTATTTAACACAAAAAAAAACTTGCTCACACCATTAACATAATACCCTACCCTAAAGATACTTATTTTGAAGAACATGGCAAACTCTATAACGAAAATTTTAAAGAAATAAACAACGAATGTATTAAAAACATTACAAAAAGAACTAAACCAATATGCAATTTCATCCCTACAACAGTTAACCAGATAATTAAATATGTAGAACAAGATTGCCAAGAAATAAATAAAAATGTAACAATTACCGGCAACAAAATGTATTAGGCTAGAGGTACACATACATAAGTTCAGTTCATAATAGCAACATAGTATATAAACATTAAGTCATTGTTCGCTTTCGGGTGGCTTTCTCTCTGTTTCGCAACATCGGCTCTGTAGCAACAAGCATAGAGGCAGATCGCAAACGGAGAGGGAGTCAGTCGAATGCTAAAGCTGAACACCGGGAAGTATCAAATAAACCAAAGAGTCCAACTCCTGCCTTTGTATTTTAGTTAACTAAGAGGATATATATTACCCCTACAATATCAGAAGTGGGCCGATCACGATCCAAAGAAGAAAAAATGAATATAAGAAATGCATCGACGGCGCAACTGAAAGGATGGTTGAGTGAAGTAAAAGAGCCAACCACGGGGAACAAAAAGAGAA
>NW_001845905.1:0-1802 GCF_000001215.4 Drosophila melanogaster | reverse complement strand
CCCGTTGATGACCTACAAAATAAGCTGTCTGAGTTAAATTTGCAGACAAGTGGTACATGCTGCAACAGCGTCTCCTTGCTCACTACAGATTAAACAATGAAGAACAAAACATTTCGGACGATGAGTCAGTAGCAACTGCACCAATGATGACAAATGAAAATAATAGGTCATGGTTTACTCTAAAAGACGTCGAAGGTAGTATTTCTGAATTCTCAGGTACTATAGGTAGAGTTGATGTTGATAAGTGGATAGTGGATCAGTGTGAGTACAGTTCAGTGGAACCAATTACAAATGTTTGTCTATGCGAAGCAGCTTTTACGAGGTGCTGCTAGATCGTTTGTCAAAACTAAACAAAACATTCGAAGTTGGGAATTATTAAAAACTTTATTGCTAGATGAGTTCGAAGTTAAAGTGTCATCAGCAGAAATACATCGAAGATTAAATAGACGGCAAAAGAAAAAAGATGGAGTTTACATGAATTCTTGTACGCACTGATGGAAATAGCTAAGCCAGCAAAGCTTGAAGATGAGAGTATTATAGATTATTTCATTAGTGGCATTCAGGATTTAAATCAGAAGAGTTAAAGCCATTCGGAATTTTCACTCCTTCAGGTTTAGAGTTGAAAACTGTGCAGTATAAGTCAATGATGTTTCAAGGATTAGTTGATACAGGTGCTGACCTTTGTCTTATACGCAGAAGTGTTTATACTAAGTTGGGCAGAAACAAGTTGACAGGCTTAGCGAAGTGTTTGACTGGCAAAGGTAATAGCCAGGTGCTTACATTCGGTAGCTTTGTAATTTCGGTTGAGGTTGATGGTATAGACATGCAAATTAAATTTCACGTACTTCCTGATGAGGATACGGGTTTTGATTCGATTTTAGGAATAACAATCTTAAACAGCGTGGATATGAAAGTAACCAAAGGTGGCACTGAGTTTATAAGTCGAGTTGTAAACCAAAAAAAAAAGGTTGAGAGTCAAAAAATCCATCCATTCCGCAAAGGATCATGTGCTGAGTTGTTTGTTGAATTCAAAAGTATGTGCATGTTAGGTGTGGAGCAGGATGACATATTTGATCAGGTTAATTTATCGCATTTGAGTAGTGTGCAAAAAGAAAAAGCTTTAAGTCTAATTGGAAATTATAAGCCAATTCGAAATTGTTCGAAACCAGTGACGATGAAAATACTGTTAACAGATGATTTACCAAAGGATCCGCAAAGGATCATGTGCTGAGTTGTTTGTTGAATTTGAATTCAGTATTCAGTATGTTCAGTATGTGCATGTTAGGTATGAAGCAGGATGACATATTTGATAAGGTTAATTTATCGCATTTGAGTAGTGTGCAAAAAGAAAAAGCTTTAAGTCTAATTGGAGATTATAAGCCAATTCGAAATTGTTCGAAACCAGTGGAGATGAAAATACTGTTAACAGATGATTTACCAGTATTCCAACAACCAAGACGTTTGACAGAGTGTGAAGAATTGTGGATGATAAAGTTCAGGAATGGTTGCGTGACAAGATTATAAAGCCCGAGTGTGTCGGAACACGCATCACAAGTGGTGCTTGTTTCGAAAAATAATGGAAAAAACGATTGTATTGTGACTATCGGAAATTAAATGAAAAGATAATTCGTGATCACTTTCCAATGCCGCAGGTTGACGTTGTTATCGAAAAGCTTCAGAGTGCTTTGGTGTATACGACTTTAGATTTAACTAACGGGTTCTTTCATGTGCCCGTTGAGTTAGAATCCCAGAAGTTACCTCCTTTGGTTTTACAAACTCACCTGCAGTTTTTACTCGATTCA
>NW_001846545.1:0-1190 GCF_000001215.4 Drosophila melanogaster | reverse complement strand
CAGGTTCGACGAGAGGGCGCAACTCGTGGCGCTCAAAGTGCGAAAATAACTTTTATGAAATATCTAATTTTAAGAACGAACTTTTTAACAACTATTGTATTATAAGTAAAGATAAAACTTTTATTATTAAAATTAAAAAATAAAAAATTAAAATTTTTTTTTTTAAATAATTTATACCACAAAAAGTTAATTTACATACATCCGTAAAACAACTAATGAAAATAAAAAGAAATTCAAAATCTATCCTAAGAGCAAAAACTAAAAATAAGAATAATATATAAATTAGTGAAAATAAAAAAAAAATGAAATAAGAAACATACATACATACTTCCGTAAAACAACAAATAAAAATAAAAAGATGATTTTAAAAAATTATTTTAAACAAAAAATATCAATACTAAATTAACTTGAAAACAACAACAAAATGACAGGACCAAAGTCGTGCCACCCCTATCAGACAGCAATATGACCGAGGTTGCCTACCAGATTGGCAACGTGGAGAAGTTCAGTGGTGATCCGGGCACCCTATACCCCATTGTATGCCGAATTTACTACATACTGGCCCTCAAAGTTACCGGAGACGAACGCCAACAGCTGATCCTATTTGGGCATTTTGAGGGCAGCATCAGCGGAGGCGTTTCGGAAAACCCCATTCAGAGGCCGAGCATTCCTGGAGGAAGCACAAAACCGCAGACAAACACTTACTAGTAAGCTTGAATTAGAACAAAACGCTGAAGAAAAAACTTTATATTTAAGATTAAGGTAACATCCCTTATTAAAAAATTACCTACACACATTTATTTAAGAATAAATAGCCACAATACACCAGATTTGCGATCGCTTACACATTTTACGAGAAAAAGGAATGTATGAACAAGCGAGTCATACAAGCTCTTCTATTCAAAAACAAAATTCTTCTGATAAGCCACAAAAATCTTATAATCACAATTTAATCATACCAGAAGATATCCAACACATTTCCTACATTATAATTCCACAGTGCCATATCAAGTTCCACAAAGTTATATAACACCACCAACTTATAATCCACCTTATCGTCATCCGAAACCCTATCACGCTAATCCAAACGATGTATTTCAACATAAATTTCTAAAACCCGTCGAAACAACGCATTCGATAAGAATGTGTTCAGACAACAACACTAATATCAAAATCAACACACAACTCAA
>NW_001846433.1:0-1227 GCF_000001215.4 Drosophila melanogaster | reverse complement strand
TTTACTTTAAGTTTGGTTATTTATCGGGTGGCTAAGTTTTGGCGACAAAAACAATGGGAAAAGAGGGCTAAGTGTTTGCGACAAAAACAAGGGCAAAGGCAAGCTAAGTATTGCCGACAACGACAAATGCAAACGCAATGCTGCTGATATAACTTGAGATGGGTTGGATAACTTGCGTACTTGTACTTTCGGTCCGAAATCAATTCTGATCCCAGAAACGAATTTAGGTATTTGAAGTTTTGCCCAATTTCTTAGCAATATGGTGAAATAAAATAATAAATAAATATTCACTCCATGAATATATTTCCGTACTTTACCATTGCAACAAAACGACTTTAATTGAAAATAAACTCAGTTATAAAGCACATATTTGAAAAAAAGAAAAGAAAAAAAGATTGCGCGCTTTTCTTTCCACCCAAATTTATGCGTTTTTAAAAATATCAAATTGGAATAAAACAAAATAAATCAACTGAATCTAATTTGAAATTTAAATAATAAGTCAAATGACTCAATAAATATACTAAAAAATTTAAGAAAATCCAAAGGAAAAAATATTATAACTGCCAAGGAGCTGCCAAGGAACTCCAATCAGAATTTATATTCCATTACCAATAAGATTAAACAACTGCTTAAACAACTGTTTTACGGCGTTAGGCATTAGGGTAGGCATGGCAGCATGGGTCAACAGACTTGCGCTGGGTCTATGTCTCTAAAATCCGTATGTTCGTGAGATCGGGACGTTCATACGGCTAGATCGACTCGGCTATTGATCCTGATTAAGAATATATACTTTATATTCCACGAATTTTGTTTACCCTATTTCTCTACGAGTACTAAGTATAAAAAACGGGCAAAGATTAATATTTTTATAAGTCGTGAAGAAAGTCAATGTTATTATATATTGCTTCATAAAGCCACAAATTTTTAATGTCTAAACTTTTATATGTTTAGGAAGTCATTGATTTTGTTTAATGTGTATTCTAATAACTAACTTATGCATGTTAAATTTTCCTAATTTCTCGTAAATGTCTGATTCTTAATATTTTCAAACTTTTATATTAACAGTCCATCTGAAGATGCCCACTTGGATTTTAGCTGTACAAGCCCTTTCTGATGTCAGCATTGTATGCACTTCATCCACAGAACGTGAACTACGATTCCACGAGACTATTGCTTCGACATTCACCCTACGAATGGTTATACGTAGCATACCTCACGCTGTGTACT
>NW_001845380.1:0-2926 GCF_000001215.4 Drosophila melanogaster | reverse complement strand
CCCTGTCACTATTTTAATTCCATTTCTCAATCCATTGATTAGTCCCACCTTTTGCCTCTTCTTTGGTAGCAACGTTTCTGAATCTAGGTTTCTTTCTAGTTCATTGTTCTCTCGAAGTTGACCGTACCATCGATAAAATCCTGGAGATTAATTCTGTGGTTAACGAATTTATGTGACTGAATGACCATTGCTTGTCCCATATTGATCAATAGGGATTTGTTTCTTTATAATCTTATTTCTGATCTAAGCTTTGTGTAATTTTTGTTTCCTGGCTGAAATTAGGTTGATTTTGTTGTCCCTAACCACTCTGTGCTTAGAAAAACGAGGTCTGAGCTTATTCCTCCAATATTCTTTTCTGAATACTATATCGTCTGAATTTACTGCAATTGGTTGGACCCTATCTTTGTTCAAATTTTGAATTCTAGTATTCTGTATTTTCTTTTGTAACTGTGCTTTGACCATAGGATACAACGTATTCTGAAAAACATTTAGTCTTTGTAAGTATTCAGTATCGAAAGTAATTTCATTATTGAACACGTGAGTTCTTAGCTGAGTGTATGGCGTTATTATAATGATTAAAAATTCACCAGTATTTCCTCGTGGTCACAATCCAGGTTTTCAGCCTTCCTGTTTTCGAAAATTATCCTGTAAACCCCCCCTTACCCCTTCAAGACTCAAAGATCCCCCGGAAGTCCAATGCACTGGGTGGCTTTCCGTTTCATTTCAATGACGATATGAAGCGGCGTTACCTCCATTAGTACTTCTAGTACTTCTAGTACGCCTAGCTCCTGTCATGCATATGCAGGCCATTCTTTGCAGCTTATGGAGTTTCACCTTAGTGGTGCTAAGGCGTGCTCTCTCACCCCTGGCTATTACCCCATAAGTTAGTATGGGTCTGACTACCATGAGGTTCCTCACGACTTTCCAGCAATTTTTCTATACGTGAAAAGTGCTATGGTGCACTTATCAATTGTGTTATCGACATGAGTTTTGAAGCTAAGTTTGGAGTCAAGGGTTATCCCAAGATACTTAACTTCTTCGCTGGCCTCTATGCGACCTACTTCCTTGCACCATTCGCTGGTTATATAAAGGACCTGTTGAATGATATCGCAGAGTGTTTCCAATATCGCCAGCATAGCCTTGGCAAATAATACCTCTGCGGGTCAGTCTTTCCAGAAACTACCAGCAAGCTCCACAGGAGAGGTGAGAGGACACCCCATTGGGGGCAACCCCTTGTGGTAGATACTGTGGACGACTGCCCTCCTATAGTGGCCATGGCTTGTCAGTAGTGACTTGCTGGATCTGCTGGTTGTCGCATCTAGTCTTCTTTTTGCCAGGGATGCGTTGACAGCATCATGGGAGGTATTGTCGAAAGCAGCCAGTATGTCTAAGAAGGCACATAACGCCAGTTCCTTATGGGTAAGTTAATGGGTCTAAACGTCTTCGGATCAGTGATGTCTTTCTTTCCAGCTTTCGGAATGAAGACCACTTTGGCTATACTCCAGGCAGTAGGTATGTGTAATAAAGCTAGGCAGCTGATCAGTGATGTCTTTCTTTCCAGCTTCCGGAATGAAGCCCACTTTGGCTATACTCCAAGCAGTAGGTATGTGTAATAAAGCTAGTCAGCTGATCAGTATTTTCCGATTCGGTGCTGCGAGCTGACTTAGCTCTCGTTGAAGCAGGATTGGCTGAATGCCATCTGGACCAGGAGATTTGTAGGGCTGGAATGTACCAATTGCCCATCTTAATATCTCCGTTGTTACTATTGATTTTGCTGTGGCCCAATCAGTAGCACACGGCCTACTTTGTGCCGTTACTGGATGCCATTTGGACCAGGAAATTTGTAGGGCTGGAATGTACCAATTGCCCATCTTAATCTCTCCGTTGTTACTATTGATTATGCTGTGGCCCAATCAGTAGCACACGGTCTACTTTGTGCCGTTACTGGGGTATTCCCATCCGTTTGAAGCGTGCTTCCCGGAAAGTGAAATGCCAGTAGGAGCTCAAGTTTTTCCTTACTTCCTATAGTATAGGAGTTATACCCCTTTCGTAGTGCCTGAGTTGATTCTGGCACTCCTTTGAAGATTGCTCTGTGAAGTCTATCGCCTTCACATGTGTTCACTATTGGCTTACGGAAGGTTCTGTAATTCCTTCGTTTAGCTTTACTGATCTCATGGTTATACATGGTCATTTTGTTCCGGTAGGCATTCCAGTTCCCTTTTCTTTTTGCTTTGTTAAAGAGACGCCTGGTCGCTTTCCGCAACTTCTCCAATTGGTCGTTTCACCATGGAGCATCTTTATCCCTCTAGGCTCGGCCAAGGGAGCAGTTTTCTCTGAACGCGTTTGTAAGACACAGTGTTCAGCCTGTGCAGTGATTGCGGGCGGTGGGCACGCCTCGTCACCGGCAAAGTATGCCGATGCCACCACAGTCTTTTTGGCTGCTCCCACATCTTCTACCACGATCGGTACACAGTCTCGCGTAAGAAATTCTGTAAGTATATAATAATTAATTCTTCTACAAACTACCCAAACTACCTTGGCGTTCTTCACGTATAGTCCTTTTATTCTCTGGTTATAGCAGGGTTCCTGTACCAGGACTAGCCCAAGATGTTGTTTGGTGAACATCCTTGCCAGCACGGTCGAGGCGGCCTTGGCGCGATGGATGTTCGCTATCCCTGTACTCACGACCATTAGATGATCGGCTCCATCATCGGCGTTACTGATATGGAGATGCCCAGATCTCCATCCGCCGGTACTGCTTCCTCCTCACTCAACAGGTCTAATTCCATGCCTAGCTCATGAGTGGATTGATCCCTCTGGTACGACCGCAACTTTAATGGTACCAGTTACGGCCGCATATGATGACTTGCGTACCTCAGTTGCCCTTGCAGCCCTTGAGGTACTTTGGCCATCGAAAGGAGCAGTC
>NW_001845988.1:0-1629 GCF_000001215.4 Drosophila melanogaster | reverse complement strand
AACAGAAGTGTAGTGAAGTAAAATGCGAAACTACCCTAGAGGAAGTTAAATCTTTACCATAGTTCACAGGTGAAATAACCCAATACGTAGGCTGGAGAGAAGCGGCAGAAACTGTCATGAGTCTATATAAAAATCAAATCGAACAATATTTTATTGCTTTAACAATTCTACGTAATAAAATAATGGGAGCAGCACATGCTGCTCTAACTACCCATGGTGCAATTTATACCTATATTTCTCGAATCAGAATTAAGCATCCTTCGACGCTTAAGCATTACAGAATTCTACAACGAAGTAAACAAGAAAATGGCATTACTTATAAATAAAACTATATGACATATGGAAAAGACAGAGAAATAACTAAGGAAACGAAAAACACAACTAGGAGTAACGCTCTTAGAATTTTTATTTCTGGATTGAACGGTCCAATCTCAGAAACACCCTTTTCCCTAAACCCACCAGACTTGCCAAATGCTCTGGTATAATCAGAATAAAAATTGGTCGCCAAACGGGATCTTGCGGCAAAATAATAAGTGGAATTTAAATAACAATTCTAGGTAGGTAGATAGTTCGATAATTTATAATCTGAATAATAATTTCTATCATCAGAGTAATAATTATAAAAGGGGGTATAATAATAACAGACAGAGTTATAATAATTTTACGCATAAATAATTATTATAATGATATATGGAAAAGGCAGTGAAATGACAAAAGAAACTAATAAAACAATAAGGAGCAACGCTCTTAAAATTTTTATTTCTGGATTGAACGATTCAATCTCAAAAACACTCTTTTCTCTAAGCCCACCAGACTTGCCAAATGTTCTGTCAAAGTGTCAGAAGCTAGAGTCTTACAACTTTCGAGCCCAAATTGCAAATAGGTATTATGGATTTAGGAATGAAAATAAAAATCAGGGAAGCAAAACAATAATATATCAATTAGAATGAATAACATTCGGAATAATAACCAGAACAATAATCAGAATATTAATTGGCCGGCAAACGAGAACTTTGGAGAAAATAAAATTTTTTAATTTTAAATAACAATTCTAAGGTACAACCCAGAACCAATGCAGGTAGATAGTCATATAAGGTATGAAAATCGTGCAAACAATTACTACAATCGTCAGAGTAATAATTATAGACCGGGTAAAATAATAAAGAAACCGAATTATCATAATTTTTCGCCAAGAAATAATTTTAATATATTTCTAGTACAAAAAAATGAACGTGGGACCGTGAGTCAACTACCCCAGAAAGGAATGAGAATAAATAACATTGATGAAGATCATTTTTAGATCATATCCCTACAGGGGAATGCCTCATATAACCAGAAAAGACAAAAAAAAAAAAAAAAAAACAAAAAGAACTAAAAATATTAATTTACACACGAGCCACATCCTGCTACATCAAAAAGGGAATTTATGAAAATAAAAAGGACTTGCCAACTTATATTAACAATATTTGAACAACAATAGAGAACAAGTCGAAGAAACTGGCCATGTTTATATGGATGATATAATAATCTGTTCAACATTATGCAGATCTAATTCAGATAATTCAGGTTCATCCAGATTATAACACTATTCACTTTGACGAACAGACTATCGAAGCGGTTTTATCACAG
>NW_001846487.1:0-1209 GCF_000001215.4 Drosophila melanogaster | reverse complement strand
TAGATGATTGAATCGAACAATTTAAAATACATTTTTTTTTTTATGAAAGTTGGAATTAATTTTTCATCTGATATTCGTATTTTTGGTTTTTGAATGTAAAAAGAATGATTTTTATTTGGTTCTGAATTAACTAATGGGTATATACTTTATTATAAATTGAAACGGTAAAATTATTGTAATTTATAATGGATTGTCCATCACTAAGTAATTTTCTGCCAATTAATAAATCATAATCTTCTGAGAAATCATATAGATAAAATTGTTCAGGAATGTTAAAAATATTGTTACTGTGTTTGGTAATAGACTTGTTTAGTATAATGGCACCGGTAGATGTAAAATCTTCGCATTTAGTGTTTTGAATTGGGAGACCAACGAAATTTTCTCTTATCGATCCTGTGTCAATGAAGCATTTGCATTTATGACCTGTGTGTATAATTTCTATGTATTGGTGTTGTCCGAGACTGGTAACCGAAAATTCTCGTTAGATTAAGAAATATTTTCATTTATTTCTGATGGCGTCATAAGTTGGTTACTGTCAGCCAGGTTATGGTGTTGATTGTAGTCCAGAAGTGTTGTTCAAAAAAGTGTTGATTACAGTTTGGGTCAGTTGGTCCATATTCTTGTGCGTCTTGTAGACTAAGTTCGTCGATAGACATTCTTGGTTGATCGCTGTCAGCTGGTCTAGGACGTTTAATAGTTTGTTGTTTAATGTTGAAATTGGGGTTGTTAGTTATAGTTTAATGCGTTTGTGGTAATGGATTCCTATTAAAATTAGGTTGTGGGTTTGTAAATCTAGTTGCACCGAATTGATTTTGTCCATGTCTGTTGAACATTCGTCTTTGTTGAGTCTGCATGGGTGGATATTGTCATCGAATGGGTGGATACTGGTATGGATTAGGAAAAGGCTGTAATGGTTGTTGATATGGTGGATATCTGTATTGATAGTGAGTTTGAAAGTTTGGATTCATTATACTTGTACTTGCATGGAAAGTATTATTTTCAATTTTAGTTTTAATATTTTTTTTAGAAATTTTGCTTCATATAAACATTTGCGTGTAAATCGGTAATTTCATGATGAGCCAAAATAGAGAACAAATTATTTGGTAATTTTCGAATAAGTGGCTTAGTAGAGCCCCTAATTGATGGCAAATAAATGACGAGGTCAGTATTATTACCTTCTAGATTTAGTTTAGCTATTAAGAGTTGACG
>NW_001846825.1:0-1116 GCF_000001215.4 Drosophila melanogaster | reverse complement strand
TATTTCTCTTCGTTTTTCACATTCATATGTAAGATAATGTTTTCATTTCTTTTTTAATATTATGAATAAGAAACATTATTTTTATCCAATAATATAACATATGCTTATAAAAATAATAAATAAAAGGCTACACAAAAAAAAAAAAAAAATTTTCTTTTTTAATATTATGAATAAAAAACATTATTTTTATCCCATAATATAACATATGCTTATAAAAATTTATAAGCAACTTGATTAGCATAGTCTTACAACCCTCAACCATATGTAGTCCAAGCAGCACTATAAAATTAATTAAAGTAAATAACAGCATGGACTGCGATATGCGTTCAAAATGTCAATGTTCATGTGTCCTCCGGACGGCTCTTGGTGCCGCTCTGAAGCCGAAAGAGCTGAAACGTTTGCAGATCACCTCCAGAATGCAACCACCAGGTTCCTAGAGAGTCCATGTCCTCCTAGCCTGCCTATAGAGCCCGTCACCCCAAAAATAGGTTGCGCAAGACATCGCCTGACTAAATGCTATGAAATCACCAGGACTGGATCGCATCGACGCCACATCCCTTAAAATGCTGCCACCTCCCTGTTCCCAGTTGCTGGCAAACATATACAAACAGATGCTTTTCACTAGGGTACTTCCCGAGAGCATGGAAACGTGCAGAAGTCATTCTCATCCTCAAACCTGGAAAACCTGAAGACAATCTTGCCTCATATAGACCGATAAGTCTGCTGGAAATCCTCTACAAAATACTCGAAAGAGTATTTCTGAGCAGAGTGTTGCCAGTACTGGACGAGGCTGGACTGATCCCTGATCACCAGTTTGGCTTCAGGCGATCCCTCGTAACACCCGAGCAATGCCACCGTATCGTAGCATGCATCCTAGATGCATTCGAGAACAAACGATACTGTTCGGCCGTATTCCTTGGAAGTCAAGCAGGCGTTCGACTAAAGGATTTATCATTTCTCAGTATTATTTGATTGAAAAATAAAATATTTGGCTACGTTATTCACATTCAAATGTAAGATAATGGTTTTCATTTCTTTTTTAATATTATGAATAAAAAACATTATTTATATCCAATAATATAACATATGCTTATATATATTATTGCCCGCTCTGAA
>NW_001845397.1:0-2882 GCF_000001215.4 Drosophila melanogaster | reverse complement strand
AATTCCTTATCGGCAAACGGTTTCAGTCGGTGGGCGAAGAGTTGAGTGGGCTCGCCACAGTGACTTTTGTTTTGTGCCTGTTGGTGTGAGTTGCTCTATGTATCGGCGCTGATCGTCGAAAAATGAAAATGTACTTCTACACAGAAAAAGCGAAATGTTTAAAATAAGTTAATTGAGTACAAATTGTTGAATTAAAAATAATAAAAACCGTAATTGTAATCCAATAAAATTAAAAGCCATGAATACTAGGGCCATTAAAATCTTAGTTGCAAAATAAATGAACGTATATCAAATAAATACAGTCCACTACTGTTATAAATGCAACTTATATACAAATGTACATCTCAGCTTTGCTGGCCCTTTGGCAGAATGTTCACACATGAACACGAATATAATTAAAGACTTACAATTTTGGGCTCCGTTCATATCTTATGTAAATGAATCGAGAGCGATAATTAATGTTATCTAAGGCGACATGGGTGCAGTGCTCAAAAACATGTAATCTAAGTTCACACTACATGAGTCAGTCACTTGAGATCGTTCCCCGCCTCCTAAAATAGTCCCTTAGTGGGAGACCACAGATAAGGTCCTCGCCGCTCAAGATAGGCAGATGTGCCGGAGCGTGGGACCTCGATAAGGCGGGGACTATTTACTTAGGCCTCTGCGTAGACCATTTACTTTAAGATGCGATTCTCATATTTCCAAATAAAATCAGTTTCTTACAAAAACTCAACGAGTAAAGTCTTCTCATTTGGGATTTTACACCACCTAATAACTACTTCGCTATTGCCCAAGAGTTCTTGATCCACCAGTTCTCGGATCATTATGACATGCTGATCGGAGGCAAATTGTTGTCCAAAGCCAAAGCAATAATCGATAATAAAAAGAAAACTGCTACCCTATTTAACAAAATATACAAGGTAAAAAAATTTCATAATCATATGAAAAGGAGGAAGAAAAACAGATCCAAGACATGCTAGAACAGGATATTATCCGAGAAAGTAATTCACTGTACTGTAGCCCCATTTGGGTCGTACCTAAAAAGCTAGATGCTTCTGGACAGCAGAAGCTTCGTATCGTAATAGATTATAGGAAATTGAACGAAATATTAGGGAAACTAGGGAGGTCAAATTATTTCACAACAATAGATCTTGCAAAGGGCTTTCATCAAATAGAAATGGACTCAGAGTCAATAGCCGAAACTACCTTCTTTACAAAATATGGACACTACGAGTACGCGAATGCCATTTGGGCTTAAAAATGCCCCCGCTACATTTCAACGATGTATGAATAATTTACTCCGTCCGCTTTTAAATAAATGTTGTCTAGTATACCTAGACGACATCATAGTTTTCTCCACATCTATAGAAGAACATCTTCAAGCCTTACAGGCTGTTTTCGAAAAATTATCACAGGCAAACTTAAAATTACAACAACAAGAAAGATTACAAGATTATAAGATACAACTTTCTTAGGACATGTTATCACTAAAGACGGGATTAAACCAAACCCGGATAAAATAAAAGCTATAGTAAAGTATCCATTACCAAGAAAAACTAAAGAAATTAAAGCCTTCCTAGGATTCACAGGGTATTATAGGAAATTTATACCTAACTTTTCTGACATTGCCAAACCCCTGACAAAGTGCCTAAAGAAAGGAGCAACAATAGATATAAACAGTTCAGAATACTTAGAAGCATTCCAAAGGTTAAAATTATTAATCTCTGAAGACTTGATCCTAAAAATACCGAATTTCAAGAGGAAATTTACATTAACAACAGATGCCAGCAATGTAGCCTTAGGAGCTGTTCTATCACAAGACGGACACCCTGTTAGCTACATCAGCAGAACACTAAATGAACATGAGGTCAATTATAGCGCCATAGAAAAAGAATTATTATCAATAGTTTGGGCCACTAAAACCTTCCGACACTATCTTGTGCTGGCTACACAAACTAAAAGAACCTAATTCAAAATTAACAAGATGGAAAATTTCGACTTTGGACTTTCGGAATATGACTTTGACATAAAATATATGAAAGGAAAAGAAAATTACGTAGCAGACGCACTTTCTAGAATAAAGATAGAACAAACATTTTTTGGTGAATCTACACAACATAGTGCCGAAAAGGACAGTAACAATTTGATCGGACTATCAGAGAAAGCTATTAATCAATATACAAGGCAAATCATCTTTACTAAAGGTCCCAATAGTACAGAAATAGAAACTTACTTCAAAAAACAAATTATACACCTTTCTTATGAAGAAATGACCCCCGAAATAGCCAAACGATATCTACTCGATTATTTATGTTCAAAAACAGCGCTCTTTACATCGAAAGCGATGCAGATTTCGAAGTAATTCAAAAAGCATATAAGGAGACAATAAACGCAAGACATACAAAAATTTTCCGAAGCCTCATCTTACTAAAAAACATTCCAACAAATACGTACGCAAATTTTAAAGAACTAATTCTAAACACATATGAAAAACTCTTACACCCCGGAATACAGAAAACTGTAAAACTTTTCAGCGAAACATACTACTTCCCAAATAGCCAACTCCTCATTCAAAATATAATTAATGAATGTCAAGTTTGTAACTTAGAAAAAACAGAACACCGAAATACAAAAATGCAAATGAAAGTCACCCCTAAACCCGAACATTGCCGCGATATATTTGTAATAGATATCTACTCCTCTGAAGGAAATCACTATTTGAGCTGTATCGACATTTATTTTAAATTTGCCAACCTTGAGCAGAATGGATAGAATGTAAAAATGCTCTAATGCGCATATTCAATCAGTTGGAAAAACCTAAAATCCTAAAGGCAGACAGAGATGGTGCATTTTCTAGCTTAGCCCTCAAACGTTGGCTCGAA
>NW_001846451.1:0-1223 GCF_000001215.4 Drosophila melanogaster | reverse complement strand
ATAGCTTAAAAATATAAATAAAAAATATCCATAATATTCCAAAATAAATTTGAAATATGACTACATTATAATAACTGTCATTAGAATATTCAGCTGGCTACGTGTGAAAATTTAGAGTACACATTGTCTAGTAGACATCGATTCTTAGGTGGTTAGGCCGGCACTTCGTGCCTTAAGAAATCAATCTTGCATTAAACAGGTCGCATATTTATATACGTTACTCGTAGAGTAAAAGGGTATACTGAATTCGATGAAAACTACGACTATATAAAGTATGTATATTCTTGATATGGATATTGCCATGGCAGTCTGTCCGTCTGTCCGCCTGTCCGCCCGAATGTCTAAAGGTTGAGATTCAGTATACGGCCTCAAGCTCTTTGGAACAATTTTTAAATTTTTCGTTGATTCGTTGAAACGTATGTAACAGGCAAAAGGAAGCGTTCTCGCCTATATAAAGTATATATATTCTTCATAGTATCAATAGCCGAGTCGATCTAGCCATGTCCGTCTGTCCGTATGAACATCGAGATCTCAGCATCTATTAAAGCTAGAAGGTTGATTCAACTACAAATTCTAGAGGCAAAGACGAAACGCACGTTTGTTGACCCATGTTACGCCCATTCTAACGCCCACAAACAACACAGCACTGCTACGCCCACACTTTTGAAAAACGTGTTGATGTTTTTTCACTCTTTGTATAAATTGCATGGTCATTAATTGAGACAATACAACTCTGGCAATTGTGACGTGGTTCTAAGTAATTGTGGCACTTGAAACAGTGGCTTCATATTCATTTAATTGTGCGACAGGACCCTCTTCATTGACTGACCCATTTTCAGATCTTATTACGCATGACTTATCCAAAGATGTGGCACTCCTAGCCACTGCTATGGTGTTATTGATAAAAAACAGTGCAGGAGCCTCTGTTTCTTTCCGTGCAGTATTTTCTTTCCGTGCAGTACTCGACTCGGGCTTTGAATACTTGCAACAAAGGTTGTTTGTCAGTTAAACTAAGAATTCTATTTCGAACCTCCGAATATTGACTTCCAAAATTGCTGTTATTGCTTCCAATACAACCGAACATCAGCCCAACTTTACCATCGACGTTTGTACTAGAACATACCCCAAAGAACATATCCCATACCCTCAGGGCGTTGATTTATTGTTTGGCGTCAAGCAATTTTACGACCTGCTGTGCGTTGGTCAAGTGAAGCTTGCCTGTA
>NW_001845188.1:0-3964 GCF_000001215.4 Drosophila melanogaster | reverse complement strand
CCGGAATATTTACCCCAAAGATCAATTGGGTCTTTGAAGTAAATGAAGTCGACGTCGTGTGGAGTCGTTTGGAGTTTGGAGTCGCTTGGAGTTAGGCATTGGATCACTAGCCGAAGATAGGAGGACTATTTTGTGTGACACCAGGGCAGGGGGCCTTGAGGCCTGGAAACGTGGAAAATCTAAATTTTTAGTGAAATACGGAAATCTGGCATGCATTTGTGAGAGTCGCCAATGGTTTTAAAAACATATTAAGGTTCGAAAGAAAAGGCGATCGAGCCGCCAGTCTCCAAAGTTAACAAAGAAATTCGCAACCTACCCCAATTTTTGGCTCGATGCAACGTAAAGAGTTCGCATGGGTTTAAGAGAATTTAAGAGTAAGAGAGTAAGAGTAAGTTTTCAAACGTTTTCGGAAGGGAACAAGGCGATCAAACTGATTAGTTCCCGGAGACTGGCCCAAATCAGTGGTCGCGGCTTTTGCGTCGATATTTTTTCTTTGAGAGTATCGTGACAACTGTTTGTAATTTTTGGTACAGAATGGCCAAGGTAGGGCTGGTATTACACGATCCTCCACCACACCTAAGGATCGAGCGGAAGCTTATAGGGTAAAATAATCTTTCTGTGTGTTTTATGTGTCGTGGATGGCGATTTGCCGCCATTTTCTTAATTATCGTAGCACGCAATCACATTGATAATCAGAAGAATGAAATTAGGCTGAGATTCCAGGACAAGACCACTACCCCACATAACCGACAAGGAGCAGGTAGACCACCGCGCGTGTTTCCTGGAATATCTTATAACACCACCCTAGCCTTATGAATCGTTACAGAAATAATTATAATCATTCTTAATTATCTTTGAATAGGATCGGTAGCTGAAGGCTTGTGCTGAAGCGATCAGTTAGCCACGGTTGATATAGGAATACAGTGAGGCCAAAGCTTAGGCAATTAAGTAGCCACATAGCTTTGCATAAGCAATAAGTGCACGTTTCCGTGCCTATCCAACGAAATTCAAAAAAATGTCGCTAACCACAAATTTGCAGGGAATAACCTATGTCAGAAGGCAATTATCACATTAATATTATCAATTTTTAACATTCTTATTTTTTTATTGAGAAAATGCTTGAGTCTCTTTATTGTCATTAAGTCTATTTGAAGAGTTTTTTTTATTTAATAATAGCTTTCGACTCCAGCGTTCAACTGGTCTCCTTGTGGGAAAAAAAATTTGATAGAGTAAGCCATTAAATTTTATAATTTAATGCATTTTTTTTGGTTTCTTAGCTTGTTTGCAGTTAGAAATTTTCGTACCTTGAAAAAAGAAAAAACAAATAAATAAATAATTACCAAAAATGCCAGAAGGTGAGGAATTACAGCGGTCAAAGGTCCCAAAGTGCACATTGAGCGAAAAAAACTTAACAAATGCCGTGGCTTTCGACACGAAGTGTGGGCATGAGTTCCACAAATCCTGTAACACAACTCACTCTAGATCACACCGAGAGTAACCAGTCAGTGGGGTCGCATGTTTTCAGCTTTCGTCAGGCAGCAAGCCAAAAGTAAAATCACCAGTACCGGGAGGGAATCAGTCCGAGAGTCGTATCGAACAGGATGTAGGAAATCTGGTCAATCAGGCGGTACAGGGAATGAAAAACTATTTGCATATTCAACTATCCCTGGAAATGGCTCAGATTAAAGAAAGAAATCTTTCTGCAATTTCTATTCGGAACACCCAAGTTCCTGAAGCCAAATACGTGAATTGGACAGAGCAAGGAAAGGCAAGCAGCCGAGATTCCGTTGCTTTCCCGGCGAATCCAAGATGAACTCCACTCAGTATCTGCTCTGATTTGATTAATAGACCGGGTAACGTCGGTCATATACTAAACAGTTGGAACATTCGTTTTAATGGCAGCACTGAAGGCACACGTGTAGGCAATATTATTTATCGTGTGGAATCGTTGACTCATCAAACCTTAGTAGGAAATTTCGCCGTTTTGTGTGGAAATGTCAGTCTGCTGTTTTATGGCATGGCTGAGAGTTTTACTGGCAATTTACTGGTTACAAAACAACTTCAGAGTGACTGTGGGATCTCCTTTGTCTGGCTAAGAGAAAGCAGTTCAGAGTTAAGAACAGTTAAGATAAGAAAGTTTCGACACTTTCTACGACGCTATTATCTCGGTGATGGATTAATTACAGATGCCGCTTTCGGAAAAATCAACAGTCGAAATTCTACGTAAGAATTTTAGGACTGAAATCCGTCACGAACCTTCTAATGTGCAGATACAGTTGGTAAATCAGCTAAGGAAAATTTGCAGGAGGAGATAAATCTGCTTAGATGATGTTAGGCGGAGTTGTGCATATCAAAAAGTTACTCCTTTCCGAGGCAGAAAAGGACGCGGAAATTGGGGCCATGGCTTTGCTCTGGAACTACCACCAAGAATATAATCGTTATCAAGATTCTACAGGAAGGCATATAATCTTTTGCTATGGTTGTGGCAAGCCAAATACCTACAAGCCATCTTGTGTAAAATGTCATAAAAAAACTCGCAAATGAACACACAGTCTCGTCAGCCGTGTGTTTTCAACGTCAACGGTCGACGAATCCAGAGACACAGCCATAGGTATTTCCCATTTAGCTCCAGAACCCGAAGCTGATCCCAACCCAAGGTTAGTCTACAACTACGGCAAAGACCTGAGGCAATAAGTTACCTGCCTCAAACTTGGTGGTATCAACAGAGCTGATTGTCAGTTTCAGGAGAATGGCGATGGTACTTAAAGAGAGACACAAATGGGTTCGGCCGAATTCCGATGGCCAAGATGGTTTTCTTCCATTTCTGACGGTCCGACGAAGCAGTGGGACGGAGGATTTTTTTTGGCCAGCGAAAATTAAAAAGTTTTAAGGAAGGGCAAGAGAGTGCCAGGGGATATTCAGGTCAGCTATCTCTAAAACGTAACTTAAATGTAATGCGACGCAGTGCCGGAATATTTACCCCAAGATCAACTGGGTCTTTGAAGTAAATGAAGTCGACGTCGTGTGGAGTCGTTTGGAGTTTGGAGTCGCTTGGAGTTAGGCATTGGATCACTAGCCGAAGATAGGAGGACTATTTTGTGTGACACCAGGGCAGGGGGCCTTGAGGCCTGGAAACGTGGAAAATCTAAATTTTTAGTGAAATACGGAAATCTGGCATGCATTTGTGAGAGTCGCCAATGGTTTTAAAAACATATTAAGGTTCGAAAGAAAAGGCGATCGAGCCGCCAGTCTCCAAAGTTAACAAAGAAATTCGCAACCTACCCCAATTTTTGGCTCGATGCAACGTAAAGAGTTCGCATGGGTTTAAGAGAATTTAAGAGTAAGAGAGTAAGAGTAAGTTTTCAAACGTTTTCGGAAGGGAACAAGGCGATCAAACTGATTAGTTCCCGGAGACTGGCCCAAATCAGTGGTCGCGGCTTTTGCGTCGATATTTTTTCTTTGAGAGTATCGTGACAACTGTTTGTAATTTTTGGTACAGAATGGCCAAGGTAGGGCTGGTATTACACGATCCTCCACCACACCTAAGGATCGAGCGGAAGCTTATAGGGTAAAATAATCTTTCTGTGTGTTTTATGTGTCGTGGATGGCGATTTGCCGCCATTTTCTTAATTATCGTAGCACGCAATCACATTGATAATCAGAAGAATGAAATTAGGCTGAGATTCCAGGACAAGACCACTACCCCACATAACCGACAAGGAGCAGGTAGACCACCGCGCGTGTTTCCTGGAATATCTTATAACACCACCCTAGCCTTATGAATCGTTACAGAAATAATTATAATCATTCTTAATTATCTTTGAATAGGATCGGTAGCTGAAGGCTTGTGCTGAAGCGATCAGTTAGCCACGGTTGATATAGGAATACAGTGAGGCCAAAGCTTAGGCAATTAAGTAGCCACATAGCTTTGCATAAGCAATAAGTGCACGTTTCCGTGCCTATC
>NW_001846396.1:0-1239 GCF_000001215.4 Drosophila melanogaster | reverse complement strand
AATTATTAAGGAATGCACTCCAAGCATATAAATTGGAAATTTAATGCAAGCAAGGTAACACATTTATGGACTAGAGTAATACATTCAAACCACTCAAATTCATGTTTAAAACGGTATGGATGGGCTTTATTTATTGTAAGGACGTTTCAAAAATTCTCGTTACATTTAACAAATCACATTGCGTACAAAAAATACAAAAGAATGCACATAATAGATCTAACTAATCGGCTTAACAAAATGTGACTAACTTAAGTGCTCTGAGTGAGAAACGAATTGGTTTAGTTGTTTAACTAAATGAGTTCGGCTGCTGCGACTGAAATTAGATAGCTTCCTTGAGTAGGTATCCTGACTAGAATAGTTGCTCTAATAAATTCGCTAATTCGCTAGGCCAATAGATCGATTAAGTGTACGCTTTCTAATTTGACTTCTTGAGATTCCTCTTGCGTATATTCCCGGGACAGCCGCCGGCGCTGAGGAGATGCAATTTCCAGCCGCCGTCTTGGGGAAGGTGAACATCGTCATGACAAAGGGGACATCGAGCAGCACCCGTTTTCAGTTCTGGAGAGGGGAAATGGTGATATAGTGACTCTAGAATTTATCTCAATTTCAAGTTTCTACCCCGACAATAGTCCTCCATCTGATGTAGTTCATATAGCTGGCGCCATTCATAACATGGCGGTATATGAATCCAAACCGTGATCGAAGAGCTCGCCCAGCGGACCAGATAATCCAATGCGGCGGGCCTGCTTGCCATCGATCCCGTCCAGGGTGTAGGCTAAAAAGATGTTGATGGCCGTGCAGAGCCAGACCCACGACGGAATGGGGGTGGTGCCCTCCTCGCCGGAACTCGCATCAAAGTTCCAGTCGTAGTAGGAGAGCAGCACCAGGTTCATGGCGCTGAACAGGAAGCCCAGAAAGGTCATCAGGTTGGGCGCAAACCAGCGCGGAAAGAACTGCATTGGGTGGATGATTGTAATGGTGGGTTGCCCCCTTATGAGTATTGATTTTTGCGTGATACAATTCCGTGGAGCACTCACCTTAACTAGCCAATCCCAAAAGGGATGCATCACATACTGACTCAGCGGTGAGGTATCAATGGCACTGTACTGTAAGAAAAATTTCTGATTAAAGAGGGGAAACTCATCACCATCATCAGTTTAACGACTATTTCAATAGCTTTCTTTTTTTCGCATTTCGCTTTGTTTGGCCTGGTGGCTTTCTATAAAAAGAATTTTAATT
>NW_001846444.1:0-1225 GCF_000001215.4 Drosophila melanogaster | reverse complement strand
CAAAAAAAAAAGTTAAATGAAAAGTTTTGCTTGCGCTGCAAACACGTCGCTTTTCCTCAGCCGCTTTTGGCAATGCTGTCTGACTTTCGGGCTGTGAGTCGAGTTTTCCGCTGGACAGTAGTAGGTGAGTGTGCAGGAGTGTGTATGTATATATACATATGTAAGTAGGCAAATACCAGAGTATGTGCGTTTCAGTGCGAGTGAGTGAGTGCGTCGCACCAAACTATTGAGCAAGTTTTCAACAAGCCGCCTTGACGTGAATAGGCAGCGATTTTTCTCTGGCCAAAACTAGCAACATCGCACCGTGGTTTTGGCCACTTTAAATCATTAACCGTTTAGAACATCTAGAAAGAATTCTAAAGATTTCTAGGGATCTTAAAAAATCAAGTATACGCTTAGTTGTCCCCGTCGTGTAAAAAGTGCATTATTTTATAACCAGCCCGTTTCTATAAAACTAAAGTGTCCAGATATTCATTTAGCTGCCGTAATTGAACAAACTCAAGTTCATTAGAATTTAATAGGCCATAATTTAGACCACTGTACTAAGCAGCTAAACCCAAGAGGGGGGTAAAAGCGGAAGTCGCATCGTCAGGCACGAGAGAACCGCTCAAGAGGGGCAGGAAATGTGTGTGTGTGTGGGGGGGGGGGGAAATGAATCCAATTCAGATCTTAGATTTGAATAAAGAATATTGCAGTATCGGTTTGCTAGTTTCTTTTACATAAAAACACGTTTTGTGGTAAATAATAATATAATATTCTTTGTAAAATTGAACACCTTCCTGTTTCTGGTTAAAAACTGAATGGCATTTTGCTTAAATAGCTCTAGCGACTCTTTTTACAACTGAAATTAAATTGCATTTCAAAAGACGTTTAACCTTTTCCATAAATTCACATGAATACAATATACCCCATCCTTGGTTATAACCATATAACCTCAGATACATAATGCACCCATAGAAAGACACCCAATTTTAAGTCATGAGCCTCATGAGAAAAGAATGTAGAAAATGCTGGCGACAGTGTTGTCCCAAAAAAAGGTGTGTTAATGGGAATCAATCAGATCGGATGTATATCTTTTGTGTTATTTCATTTTTTTTATATTTTACAAAGCAATCCTGTGACTGCGAATTATCGACATATGTTTAAAAAAAAATTCCCCATTTTGTGCTTTATTTAATTAAAAGTAAGTGAGATCTGACGGGAAAAAAGCGAGCTTGTCAACAGT
>NW_001845597.1:0-2385 GCF_000001215.4 Drosophila melanogaster | reverse complement strand
AGTTTTATTTATCCCGATTACCCCAATCACTATCCTTCGAAAAGGCTTATCCTCTTGGTAAAATACACTTAAAATCCATATAGGTAGGGTGTGATATAAAACGTTCCCAATTCAAAATCGCGTCACATAATAAACAAGAAATTAAAGCATCTTAAAGGGTCTAATTTTTAGGACATATTAATTTACTTAATAGGTAGGCATTGAACATACGGTATTTTTATATGGTATATCTTAACAACTGCAACATGACCCACACTTTTATGAACTCTTTAATAATGGTTATTATAAAACCCGATTACCTTAATCATTATCCTTCGAAAAGGACATGCAACATGACCCACACTTTTATGAACTCTTTAATAATGGTTTTGATAAAACCCGATTACCTTAATCATTATCCTTCGAAAAGGCTTATCCTCTTGGTAAAATACACTTAAAATCCATATAGGTAGGGTGTGATATAAAACGTTCCCAATTCAAAACCGCGTCACATAATAAACAAAAAGTTAAAGCATCTTAAAAGGACTGATTTATAGGACATATTAATTTACTTAATAGGTAGGAATTGAACATACGGTATTTTTATATGGTATATCTTAACAACTGCGACATGACCCACAATTTTATGAACTTAACAATAGGTTTTATTTATCCCGATTACCCCAATCATTATCCTTCGAAAAGGCTTATCCTCTTGGTAAAATACACTTAAAATCCATATAGGTAGGGTGTGATATAAAACATTCCCAATTCAAAATCGCGTCTCGTAATAAACAAGAAATTAAAGCATCTTAAAGGGTCTAATTTTTAGGACATACTAATTTACTTAATAGGTAGGCATTTAACATACGGTATTTTTATATGGTTTATCTTAACAACTGCAACATGACCCACAATTTTATGAACTCTTTACCAATAGGTTTTATTTATCCCGATTACCCCAATCACTATCCTTCGAAAAGGCTTATCCTCTTGGTAAAATACCCTTAAAATCCATATAGGTAGGGTGTGATATATAACTATCCCAATTCAAAATCGCGTCACATAATAAACAAGAAATTAAAGCATCTTAAAGGGTCTAATTTTTAGGACATATTAATTTACTTAATAGGTAGGAATTGAACACACGGTATTTTTATATGGCATATCTTAACAACTGCAACATGACCCACACTTTTATGAACTCTTTAATAATGGTTATGATAAAACCCGATTACCTTAATCATTATCCTTCGAAAAGGCTTATCCTCTTGGTAAAATACACTTAAAATCCATATAGGTAAGGTGTGATATAAATCGTTCCCAATTCAAAATCGCGTCACATAATAAACAAAAAGTTAAAGCATCTTAAAAGGACTGATTTTTAGGACATATTAATTTACTTAATAGGTAGGCATTGAACATACGGTATTTTTATATGGTATATCTTAACAACTGCAACATGACCCACACTTTTATGAACTCTTTAATAATGGTTATTATAAAACCCGATTACCTTAATCATTATCCTTCGAAAAGGACATGCAACATGACCCACACTTTTATGAACTCTTTAATAATGGTTTTGATAAAACCCGATTACCTTAATCATTATCCTTCGAAAAGGCTTATCCTCTTGGTAAAATACACTTAAAATCCATATAGGTAGGGTGTGATATAAAACATTCCCAATTCAAAATCGCGTCTCGTAATAAACAAGAAATTAAAGCATCTTAAAGGGTCTAATTTTTAGGACATACTAATTTACTTAATAGGTAGGCATTTAACATACGGTATTTTTATATGGTTTATCTTAACAACTGCAACATGACCCACAATTTTATGAACTATTTACCAATAGGTTTTATTTATCCCGATTACCCCAATCACTATCCTTCGAAAAGGCTTATCCTCTTGGTAAAATACCCTTAAAATCCATATAAGTAGGGTGTGATATAAAACTATCCCAATTCAAAATCGCGTCACATAATAAACAAGAAATTAAAGCATCTTAAAGGGTCTAATTTTTAGGACATATTAATTTACTTAATAGGTAGGCATTGAACATACGGTATTTTTATATGGTATATCTTAACAACTGCAACATGACCCACAACTTTATGAACTCTTTAATAATAGGTTTTATTAATCCCGATTACCTTAATCATTATCCTTCGAAAAGGCTTATCCTCTTGGTAAAATACACTTAAAATCCATATAGGTAGGGTGTGATATAAATCGGTTCCCAATTCAAAATCGCGTCACATAATAAACAAAAAGTTAAAGCATCTTAAAAGGACTGATTTTTAGGACATATTAATTTACTTAATAGGTAGGAATTGAACACACGGTATTTTTATATGGGCATATCTTAACAACTGCAACATGACCCACAATTTTATAACT
>NW_001845832.1:0-1931 GCF_000001215.4 Drosophila melanogaster | reverse complement strand
TTTGGGATAGTTTTATATCACACCCTACCTATATGGATTTTAAGTGTATTTTACCAAGAGGATAAGCCTTTTCGAAGGATAGTGATTGGGGTAATCGGGATAAATAAAACCTATTGGTAAAGAGTTCATAAAGTTGTGGGTCATGTTGCAGTTGTTAAGATATACCATATAAAAATACCGTATGTTCAATGCCTACCTATTAAGTAAATTAATATGTCCTAAAAATTAGACCCTTTAAGATGCTTTAATTTCTTGGTTATTATGTGACGCGATTTTGAATTGGGATAGTTTTATATCACACCCTACTTATATGGATTTTAAGGGTATTTTACCAAGAGGATAAGCCTTTTCGAAGGATAGTGATTGGGGTAATCGGGATAAATAAAACCTATTGGTAAAGAGTTCATAAAATTGTGGGTCATGTTGCAGTTGTTAAGATAAACCATATAAAAATACCCGTATGTTAAATGCCTACCTATTAAGTAAATTAGTATGTCCTAAAAATTAGACCCTTTAAGATGCTTTAATTTCTTGGTTATTACGAGACGCGATTTTGAATTGGGAATGTTTTATATCACACCCTACCTATATGGATTTTAAGTGTATTTTACCAAGAGGATAAGCCTTTTCGAAGGATAATGATTAAGGTAATCGGGTTTTATCAAAACCATTATTAAAGAGTTCATAAAAGTGTGGGTCATGTTGCATGTCCTTTTCGAAGGATAATGATTAAGGTAATCGGGTTTTATAATAACCATTATTAAAGAGTTCATAAAAGTGTGGGTCATGTTGCAGTTGTTAAGATATACCATATAAAAATACCGTATGTTCAATGCCTACCTATTAAGTAAATTAATATGTCCTAAAAATTAGACCCTTTAAGATGCTTTAATTTCTTGTTTATTATGTGACGCGATTTTGAATTGGGAACGTTTTATATCACACCCTACCTATATGGATTTTAAGTGTATTTTACCAAGAGGATAAGCCTTTTCGAAGGATAGTGATTGGGGTAATCGGGATAAATAAAACCTATTGTTAAGTTCATAAAATTGTGGGTCATGTCGCAGTTGTTAAGATATACCATATAAAAATACCGTGTGTTCAATTCCTACCTATTAAGTAAATTAATATGTCCTATATATCAGTCCTTTTAAGATGCTTTAACTCTTTGTTTATTATGTGACGCGATTTTGAATTGGGAACGTTTTATATCACACCCTACCTATATGGATTTTAAGTGTATTTTACCAAGAGGATAAGCCTTTTCGAAGGATAATGATTAAGGTAATCGGGTTTTATCATAACCATTATTAAAGAGTTCATAAAAGTGTGGGTCATGTTGCAGTTGTTAAGATATACCATATAAAAATACCGTATGTTCAATTCCTACCTATTAAGTAAATTCATATGTCCTATATATCAGTCCTTTTAAGATGCTTTAACTTTTTGTTTATTATGCGACGCGATTTTGAATTGGGAACGTTTTATATCACACCCTACCTATATGGATTTTAAGTGTATTTTACCAAGAGGATAAGCCTTTTCGAAGGATAATGATTAAGGTAATCGGGTTTTATCATAACCATTATTAAAGAGTTCATAAAAGTGTGGGTCATGTTGCTGTTGTTAAGATATACCATATAAAAATAGCGTGTGTTCAATTCCTACCTATTAAGTAAATTAATATGTCCTATATATCAGTCCTTTTAAGATGCTTTAACTCTTTGTTTATTATGTGACGCGATTTTGAATTGGGAACGTTTTATATCACACCCTACCTATATGGATTTTAAGTGTATTTTACCAAGAGGATAAGCCTTTTCGAAGGATAATGATTAAGGTAATCGGGTTTTATCAAAACCATTATTAAAGAGTTCATAAAAGTGTGGGTCATGTTGCAGTTGTTAAGATATACCATATAAAAATCT
>NW_001845938.1:0-1738 GCF_000001215.4 Drosophila melanogaster | reverse complement strand
TGGACAAAACCCCGTTTGTAAATATCCGATTTTTGCCATTTTTATTTTGTTTATTTCGGTAAAAAAGAATCTGTATTTTCTCAATAGCATTAAAAATAACGGTCCAAGAGCGAAATGCCATACCTCGTTGAATTCGTAACAGAATTCCCCATCGACCTGCATTTAGAAATGGAAATTCAGATTTTTTGCCATTTTTCGCAAATTTTAATGATGGTACCCCTTATCAAAAAATGCGAAAATGTGTTAAAATTTTTGTTTTTGATGATAATAAAAATAGAGTGACACGGATAGTTAGCTATGTTTATTGGCAGTACAAAACAGTCTTCATTTAAGCGGTTATAACTTTTTTGGCCAGGTTATGGACAAAACCCCGTTTGTAAATATCCGATTTTTTGCCCTTTTTATTTTGTTTATTTTCGGTAAAAAAGGATCTGTATTTTCTCAATAGCAATAAAAATAACTGTCCAAGAGTGAAATGCCATACCTCGTTGAATTCGTAACAAAATTCCCCATCGACCTGTATTCAGAAATGGAAATTCAAATTTTTTGGCATTTTTCGCAAATTTTAATGATGGTACCCCTTATCAAAAATGCGAAAATGTGTTAAAATTTGTATTTTTCATAATAATAAAAATAGTGATACGGATATTTAGCTATGTTTATTGGTAGTACAAAACAGTCTCGATTTACGCTTTTATATCTATTTTGGCCAGGTTATGGAGAAAACCCCGTTTTTAAATATCCGATTTTTGGCAATTTTTATTTTGTTTATTTCGGTAAAAAAGAATCTGTATTTTCTCAATAGCATTAAAAATAACTGTCCAAGAGCGAAATGCCATACCTCGTTGAATTCGTAACAAAATTCCCCATCGACCTGTATTCAGAAATAGGAATTCAAATTTTTTGCCATTTTTCGCAAATTTTAATGATGGTACCCCTTATCAAAAATGCGAAAATGTGTTAAAATTTTTGTTTTTGATTATAATAAAAATAGTGACACTGATAGTTAGCTATGTTTATTGGCAGTACAAAACAGTCTTCATTTAAGCGGTTATAACTTTTTTGGCCAGGTTATGCACAAAACCCCGTTTGTAAATATCCGATTTTTGCCATTTTTATTTTGTTTATTTCGGTAAAAAAGAATCTGTATTTTCTCAATAGCATTAAAAATAACTGTCCAAGAGCGAAATGCCATACCTCGTTGAATTCGTAACAAAATTCCCCATCGACCTGTATTCAGAAATAGGAATTCAAATTTTTTGCCATTTTTCGCGAATTTTAATGATGGTACCCCTTATCAAAAAATGCGAAAATGTGTTAAAATTTTTGTTTTTGATTATAATAAAAATAGTGACACTGATAGTTAGCTATGTTTATTGGCAGTACAAAACAGTCTTCATTTAAGCGGTTATAACTTTTTTGGCCAGGTTATGCACAAAACCCCGTTTGTAAATATCCGATTTTTGCCATTTTTATTTTATTTATTCGGAATCTGTATTTTCTCAATAGCATTAAAAATAACTGTCCAAGAGCGAAATGCCATACCTCATTGAATTCGTAACAAAATTCCCCATCGACCTGCATTTAGAAATAGAAATTCAGATTTTTTGCCATTTTTCGCAAATTTTAATGATGGTACCCCTTATCAAAAAATGCGAAAATGTGTTAAAATTTTTGTTTTTGATTATAATAAAAATAGTGACACTGATAGTTAGCTATGTTTATTGGCAGTACAAAA
>NW_001846003.1:0-1597 GCF_000001215.4 Drosophila melanogaster | reverse complement strand
CATTTTTTGATAAGGGGGCCCATCATTAAAATTTGCGAAAAATGGCAAAAAATCTGAATTCCTATTTCTAAATACAGGTCGATGGGGAATTTTGTTACGAATTCAATGAGGTATGGCATTTCGCTCTTGGACAGTTATTTTTAATGCTATTGAGAAAATACAGATTCCGAATAAATAAAATAAAAATGGCAAAAATCGGATATTTACAAACGGGGTTTTGTGCATAACCTGGCCAAAAAAGTTATAACCGCTTAAATGAAGACTGTTTTGTACTGCCAATAAACATAGCTAACTATCAGTGTCACTATTTTTATTATAATCAAAAACAAAAATTTTAACACATTTTCGCATTTTTGATAAGGGGTACCATCATTAAAATTTGCGAAAAATGGCAAAAAATTTGAATTCCTATTTCTGAATACAGGTCGATGGGGAATTTTGTTACGAATTCAACGAGGTATGGCATTTCGCTCTTGGACAGTTATTTTTAATGCTATTGAGAAAATACAGATTCTTTTTTACCGAAATAAACAAAATAAAAATGGCAAAAATCGGATATTTACAAACGGGGTTTTGTGCATAACCTGGCCAAAAAAGTTATAACCGCTTAAATGAAGACTGTTTTGTACTGCCAATAAACATAGCTAACTATCAGTGTCACTATTTTTATTATTATCAAAAACAAAAATTTTAACACATTTTCGCATTTTTGCGAAAAATTTGCGAAAAATGCCAAAAAATTGGAATTTACATTTCTGAATACAGGTCGATGGGGAATTTTGTTACGAATTCAACGAGGTATGGCATTTCGCACTTGGACAGTTATTTTTAATGCTATTGAGAAAATACAGATTCTTTTTTACCGAAATAAACAAAATAAAAATAGCAAAAAATCGGATATTCAAAAACGGGGTTTTCTCCATAACCTGGCCAAAAAAGATATAAAAGCGTAAATGAAGACTGTTTTCTACTACCAATAAATATAGCTAAATATCCGTATCACTATTTTTATTATTATGAAAAATACAAATTTTAACACATTTTCGCATTTTTGATAAGGGGTACCATCATTAAAATTTGCGAAAAATGGCAAAAAATTTGAATTTCCATTTCTAAATGCAGGTCGATGGGGAATTATGTTACGAATTCAACGAGGTATGGCATTTCGCTCTTGGACAGTTATTTTTAATGCTATTGAGAAAATACAGATTCTTTTTTACCGAAAAGAAACAAAATAAAAATTGCCAAAAATCGGATATTTAAAAATGGGGTTTTCTCCATAACCTGGCCAAAATAGATATAAAAGCGTAAATCGAGACTGTTTTGTACTACCAATAAACATAGCTAAATATCCGTATCACTATTTTTATTATTATGAAAAATACAAATTTTAACACATTTTCGCATTTTTGATAAGGGGTACCATCATTAAAATTTGCGAAAAATGCCAAAAAATTTGAATTTCCATTTCTGAATACAGGTCGATGGGGAATTTTGTTACGAATTCAACGAGGTATGGCATTTCGCTCTTGGACAGGTATTTTTAATGCTATTGAGAAAATACAGACTCTTATTTACCGAAAATAAACAAAATAAA
>NW_001845302.1:1815-3252 GCF_000001215.4 Drosophila melanogaster | reverse complement strand
TTGAGAAAATACAGATCCTTTTTTACCGAAAATAAACAAAATAAAAATGGCAAAAAATCGGATATTTACAAACGGGGTTTTGTCCATAACCTGGCCAAAATAGTTATAACCGCTTAAATGAAGACTGTTTTGTACTGCCAATAAACATAGTTAAATATCCGTATCACTATTTTTATTATTATGAAAAATACAAATTTTAACACATTTTCGCATTTTTTGATAAGGGGTACCATCATTAAAATTTGCGAAAAATGCCAAAAAATTTGAATTTCCATTTCTGAATACAGGTCGATGGGGAATTTTGTTACGAATTCAACGAGGTATGGCATTTCACTCTTGGACAGTTATTTTTAATGCTATTGAGAAAATACAGATCCTTTTTTACCGAAAATAAGCAAAATAAAAATGGCAAAAAATCGGATATTTACAAACGGGGTTTTGTCCATATCCTGGCCAAAAAAGTTATAACCGCTTAAATGAAGACTGTTTTGTACTGCCAATAAACATAGCTAACTATCAGTGTCACTATTTTTATTATAATCAAAAACAAAAATTTTAACACATTTTCGCATTTTTGATAAGGGGTACCATCATTAAAATTTGCGAAAAATGCCAAAAAATTTGAATTTCCATTTGTGAATACAGATCGATGGGGAATTTTGTTACGAATTCAACGAGGTATGGCATTTCACTCTTGGACAGTTATTTTTAATGCTATTGAGAAAATACAGATCCTTTTTTACCGAAAATAAACAAAATAAAAATGGCAAAAAATCGGATATTTACAAACGGGGTTTTGTCCATAACCTGGTCAAAAAAGTTATAACCGCTTTAATGAAGACTGTTTTGTACTGCCAATAAACATAGCTAACTATCCGTGTCACTATTTTTATTATCATCAAAAACAAAAATTTTAACACATTTTCGCATTTTTTTATAAGGGGTACCATTATTAAAATTTGCGAAAAATGGCAAAATATCTGAATTTCCATTTCTAAATGCAGGTCGATGGGGAATTTTGTTACGAATTCAACGAGGTATGGCATTTCGCTCTTGGACAGTTATTTTAAATGCTATTGAGAAAATACAGATTCTTTTTTACCGAAATAAACAAAATAAAAATGGCAAAAATCGGATATTTAAAAACGGGGTTTTCTCCATAACCTGGCCAAAATAGATATAAAAGCGTAAATCGAGACTGTTTTGTACTACCAATAAACATAGCTAAACGGATATCACTATTTTTATTATTATGAAAAATAAAAATTTTAACACATTTTCGCATTTTTGATAAGGGGTACCATCATTAAAATTTGCGAAAAATGCCAAAATATTTGAATTTCTATTTCTGAATACAGGTCGATGGGGAATTTTGTTACGAATTCAACGAGGTATGGCATTTCACTCTTCGACAGTTATTTTTAATGCTATTAGAAA
>NW_001845302.1:0-1493 GCF_000001215.4 Drosophila melanogaster | reverse complement strand
TTGGACAGTTTTTTTATGCTATTGAGAAAATCAGATTCTTTTTTACCGAAATAAACAAAATAAAAATGGCAAAAATCGGATATTTAAAAACGGGGTTTTCTCCATAACCTGGCCAAAATAGATATAAAAGCGTAAATCGAGACTGTTTTGTTCTACCAATAAACATAGCTAAATATCCGTATCACTATTTTTATTATTATGAAAAATACAAATTTTAACACATTTTCGCATTTTTTGATAAGGGGTACCATCATTAAAATTTGCGAAAAATGGCAAAATGTCTGAATTTCCATTTCTAAATGCAGGTCGATGGGGAATTTTGTTACGAATTCAACGAGGTATGGCATTTCGCTCTTGGACAGTTATTTTTAATGCTATTGAGAAAATACAGATTCTTTTTTACCGAAAAGAAACAAAATAAAAATTGCCAAAAATCGGATATTTAAAAACGGGGTTTTCTCCATAACCTGGCCAAAATAGATATAAAAGCGTAAATCGAGACTGTTTTGTACTACCAATAAACATAGCTAAATATCCGTATCACTATTTTTATTATTATGAAAAATACAAATTTTAACACATTTTCGCATTTTTGATAATTTGCGAAAAATGCCAAAAAATTTGAATTTCCATTTCTGAATACAGGTCGATGGGGAATTTTGTTACGAATTCAACGAGGTATGGCATTTCACTCTTGGACAGTTATTTTTATTGCTATTGAGAAAATACAGATCCTTTTTTACCGAAAATAAACAAAATAAAAAGGGCAAAAAATCGGATATTTACAAACGGGGTTTTGTCCATAACCTGGCCAAAAAAGTTATAACCGCTTAAATGAAGACTGTTTTGTACTGCCAATAAACATAGCTAACTATCCGTGTCACTCTATTTTTATTATCATCAAAAACAAAAATTTTAACACATTTTCGCATTTTTTGATAAGGGGTACCATCATTAAAATTTGCGAAAAATGGCAAAAAATCTGAATTTCCATTTCTAAATGCAGGTCGATGGGGAATTCTGTTACGAATTCAACGAGGTATGGCATTTCGCTCTTGGACAGTTATTTTTAATGCTATTGAGAAAATACAGATTCTTTTTTACCGAAATAAACAAAATAAAAATGGCAAAAATCGGATATTTACAAACGGGGTTTTGTCCATAACCTGGCCAAAAAAGTTATAACCGCTTAAATAAAGACTGTTTTGTACTGCCAATAAACATAGCTAACTATCCGTGTCACTATTTTTATTATCATCAAAAACAAAAATTTTAACACATTTTCGCATTTTTTGATAAGGGGTACCATCATTAAAATTTGCGAAAAATGGCAAAAAATCTGAATTTCCATTTCTGAATACAGGTCGATGGGGAATTTTGTTACGAATTCAACGAGGTATGGCATTTCACTCTTGGACAGTTATTTTTAATGCTATTGAGAAAATACAGATCCTTTTTTACCGAAAATAAACAAAATAAAAATGGCAAAAAAT
>NW_001845283.1:0-3348 GCF_000001215.4 Drosophila melanogaster | reverse complement strand
TTATCAAAAATGCGAAAATGTGTTAAAATTTTTGTTTTTGATTATAATAAAAATAGTGAAACTGATAGTTAGCTATGTTTATTGGCAGTACAAAACAGTCTTTATTTAAGCGGTTATAACTTTTTTGGCCAGGTTATGGACAAAACCCCGTTTGTAAATATCCGATTTTTGCCATTTTTATTTTGTTTATTTCGGTAAAAAGAATCTGTATTTTCTCAATAGCATTAAAAATAACTGTCCAAGAGTGAAATGCCATACCTCGTTGAATTCGTAACAAAATTCCCCATCGACCTGTATTCAGAAATAGAAATTCCAATTTTTTGGCATTTTTCGCAAATTTTAATGATGGTACCCCTTATCAAAAATGCGAAAATGTGTTAAAATTTGTATTTTTCATAATAATAAAAATAGTGATACGGATATTTAGCTATGTTTATTGGTAGTACAAAACAGTCTCGATTTACGCTTTTATATCTATTTTGGCCAGGTTATGGAGAAAACCCCGTTTTTAAATATCCGATTTTTGGCAATTTTTATTTTGTTTCTTTTCGGTAAAAAAGAATCTGTATTTTCTCAATAGCATTAAAAATAACTGTCCAAGAGCGAAATGCCATACCTCGTTGAATTCGTAACAAAATTCCCCATCGACCTGCATTTAGAAATGGAAATTCAGACATTTTGCCATTTTTCGCAAATTTTAATGATGGTACCCCTTATCAAAAAATGCGAAAATGTGTTAAAATTTGTATTTTTCATAATAATAAAAATAGTGATACGGATATTTAGCTATGTTTATTGGTAGAACAAAACAGTCTCGATTTACGCTTTTATATCTATTTTGGCCAGGTTATGGAGAAAACCCCGTTTTTAAATATCCGATTTTTGCCATTTTTATTTTGTTTATTTCGGTAAAAAAGAATCTGTATTTTCTCAATAGCATTAAAAATAACTGTCCAAGAGTGAAATGCCATACCTCGTTGAATTCGTAACAAAATTCCCCATCGACCTGCATTTAGAAATGGAAATTCCGACATTTTGGCATTTTTCGCAAATTTTAATGATGGTACCCCTTATCAAAAAATGCGAAAATGTGTTAAAATTTGTATTTTTCATAATAATAAAAATAGTGATACGGATATTTAGCTATGTTTATTGGTAGAACAAAACAGTCTCGATTTACGCTTTTATATCTATTTTGGCCAGGTTATGGAGAAAACCCCGTTTTTAAATATCCGATTTTTGCCATTTTTATTTTGTTTATTTCGGTAAAAAAGAATCTGTATTTTCTCAATAGCATTAAAAATAACTGTCCAAGAGCGAAATGCCATACCTCGTTGAATTCGTAACAAAATTCCCCATCGACCTGCATTTAGAAATGGAAATTCAGATATTTTGCCATTTTTCGCAAATTTTAATGATGGTACCCCTTATCAAAAAATGCGAAAATGTGTTAAAATTTTTGTTTTTGATGATAATAAAAATAGTGACACGGATAGTTAGCTATGTTTATTGGCAGTACAAAACAGTCTTTATTTAAGCGGTTATAACTTTTTTGGCCAGGTTATGGACAAAACCCCGTTTGTAAATATCTGATTTTTTGCCATTTTTATTTTGTTTATTTTCGGTAAAAAAGGATCTGTATTTTCTCAATAGCATTAAAAATAACTGTCGAAGAGTGAAATGCCATACCTCGTTGAATTCGTAACAAAATTCCCCATCGACCTGTATTCAGAAATAGAAATTCAAATATTTTGGCATTTTTCGCAAATTTTAATGATGGTACCCCTTATCAAAAATGCGAAAATGTGTTAAAATTTTTATTTTTCATAATAATAAAAATAGTGATATCCGTTTAGCTATGTTTATTGGTAGTACAAAACAGTCTCGATTTACGCTTTTATATCTATTTTGGCCAGGTTATGGAGAAAACCCCGTTTTTAAATATCCGATTTTTGCCATTTTTATTTTGTTTATTTCGGTAAAAAACAATCTGTATTTTCTCAATAGCATTTAAAATAACTGTCCAAGAGCGAAATGCCATACCTCGTTGAATTCGTAACAAAATTCCCCATCGACCTGCATTTAGAAATGGAAATTCAGATTTTTTGCCAATTTCCGCAACTTTTAATGATGGTACCCCTTATCAAAAAATGCGAAAATGTGTTAAAATTTTTGTTTTAGATGATAATAAAAATAGTGACACGGATAGTTAGCTATGTTTCGCTCTGTCCAAGAGCGAAATGCCATACCTCGTTGAATTCCTAACAAAATTCCCCATCGACCTGCATTTAGAAATGGAAATTCAGATATTTTGCCATTTTTCGCAAATTTTAATGATGGTACCCCTTATAAAAAAATGCGAAAATGTGTTAAAATTTTTGTTTTTGATGATAATAAAAATAGTGACACGGATAGTTAGCTATGTTTATTGGCAGTACAAAACAGTCTTCATTAAAGCGGTTATAACTTTTTTGACCAGGTTATGGACAAAACCCCGTTTGTAAATATCCGATTTTTTGCCATTTTTATTTTGTTTATTTTCGGTAAAAAAGGATCTGTATTTTCTCAATAGCATTAAAAATAACTGTCCAAGAGTGAAATGCCATACCTCGTTGAATTCGTAACAAAATTCCCCATCGATCTGTATTCACAAATGGAAATTCAAATTTTTTGGCATTTTTCGCAAATTTTAATGATGGTACCCCTTATCAAAAATGCGAAAATGTGTTAAAATTTGTATTTTTCATAATAATAAAAATAGTGATATCCGATATTTAGCTATGTTTATTGGTAGTACAAAACAGTCTTCATTTACGCTTTTATATCTATTTTGGCCAGGTTATGGAGAAAACCCCGTTTTTAAATATCCGATTTTTGGCAATTTTTATTTTGTTTATTTTCGGTAAAAAAGAATCTGTATTTTCTCAATAGCATTAAAAATAACTGTCCAAGAGCGAAATGCCATACCTCGTTGAATTCGTAACAAAATTCCCCATCGACCTGCATTTAGAAATGGAAATTCAAATTTTTTGCCATTTTTCGCAAATTTTAATGATGGTACCCCTTATCAAAAATGCGAAAATGTGTTAAAATTTTTGTTTTTGATTATAATAAAAATAGTGACACTGATAGTTAGCTATGTTTATTGGCAGTACAAAACAGTCTTCATTTAAGCGGTTATAACTTTTTTGGCCAGGATATGGACAAAACCCCGTTTGTAAATATCCGATTTTTTGCCATTTTTATTTTGCTTATTTTCGGTAAAAAAGGATCTGTATTTTCTCAATAGCATTAAAAATAACTGTCCAAGAGTGAAATGCCATACCTCGTTGAATTCGTAACAAAATT
>NW_001845753.1:0-2063 GCF_000001215.4 Drosophila melanogaster | reverse complement strand
GTTTGTAAATATCCGATTTTTGCCATTTTTATTTTGTTTATTTCGGGTAAAAAAGAATCTGTATTTTCTCAATAGCATTAAAAATAACTGTCCAAGAGTGAAATGCCATACCTCGTTGAATTCGTAACAAAATTCCCCATCGACCTGTATTCAGAAATGTAAATTCCAATTTTTTGGCATTTTTCGCAAAAATGCGAAAATGTGTTAAAATTTTTGTTTTTGATGATAATAAAAATAGTGACACGGATAGTTAGCTATGTTTATTGGCAGTACAAAACAGTCTTCATTTAAGCGGTTATAACTTTTTTGGCCAGGTTATGGACAAAACCCCGTTTGTAAATATCCGATTTTTGCCATTTTTATTTTGTTTATTCCGGTAAAAAAGAATCTGTATTTTCTCAATAGCATTAAAAATAACTGTCCAAGAGCAAAATGCCATACCTCGTTGAATTCGTAACAAAATTCCCCATCGACCTGTATTCAGAAATGTAAATTCCAATTTTTTGGCATTGTTCGCAAATTTTAATGATGGTACCCCTTATCAAAAATGCGAAAATGTGTTAAAATTTTTGTTTTTGATGATAATAAAAATAGTGACACTGATAGTTAGCTATGTTTATTGGCAGTACAAAGCAATCTTCATTTAAGCGGTTATAACTTTTTTGACCAGGTTATGGACAAAACCCCGTTTGTAAATGTCCGATTTTTTGCCATTTTTATTTTGTTTATTTCGGTAAAAAAGAATCTGTATTTTCTCAATAGCATTAAAAATAACTGTCCAAGAGCAAAATGCCATACCTCGTTGAATTCGTAACAAAATTCCCCATCGACCTGTATTCAGAAATAGAAATTCAAATTTTTTGCCATTTTTCGCAAATTTTAATGATGGTACCCCTTATCAAAAAATGCGAAAATGTGTTAAAATTTTTGTTTTTGATTATAATAAAAATAGTGACACTGATAGTTAGCTATGTTTATTGGCAGTACAAAACAGTCTTCATTTAAGCGGTTAAATAGCATAAAAATAACTGTCCAAGAGCAAAATGCCATACCTCGTTGAATTCGTAACAAAATTCCCCATCGACCTGTATTCAGAAATGTAAATTCCAATTTTTTGGCATTTTTCGCATATTTTAATGATGGTTCCCCTTATCAAAAATGCGAAAATGTGTTCAAATTTTTATTTTTCATAATAATAAAAAAAATGATACGGATATTTAGCTATGTTTATTGGTAGTGCAAAACAGTCCTCATTTACGCTTTTATATCTTTTTTGTCCAGGTTATGGAGAAAACCCCGTTTTTAAATATCCGATTTTTTGCCATTTTTATTTTGTTTATTTCGGTAAAAAAGAATCTGTATTTTCTCAATAGCATTAAAAATAACTGTCCAAGAGCGAAATGCCATACCTCGTTGAATTCGTAACAAAATTCCCCATCGACCTGCATTTAGAAATGGAAATTCAGATTATTTGCCATTTTTCGCAAATTTTAATGATGGTACCCCTTATCAAAAAATGCGAAAAATAGTGACACTGATAGTTAGCTATGTTTATTGGCAGTACAAAGCAATCTTCATTTAAGCGGTTATAACTTTTTTGACCAGGTTATGGACAAAACCCCGTTTGTAAATGTCCGATTTTTTGCCATTTTTATTTTGTTTATTTCGGTAAAAAAGAATCTGTATTTTCTCAATAGCATTAAAAATAACTGTCCAAGAGTGAAATGCCATACCTCGTTGAATTCGTAACAAAATTCCCCATCGACCTGTATTCAGAAATAGAAATTCAAATTTTTTGCCATTTTTCGCATATCAAAAATGCGAAAATGTGTTAAAATTTTTATTTTTCATAATAATAAAAATAGTGATACGGATATTTAGCTATGTTTATTGGTAGTACAAAACAGTCTCGATTTACGCTTTTATATCTATTTTGGCCAGGTTATGGAGAAAACCCCGTTTTTAATTATCCGATTTTTGCCTTTTTTATTTTGTTTATTTTCGGTAAAAAAGAATCTGTATTTTCTCAACAGCATTTAAAATAACTGTCCAAGAGCGAAATG
>NW_001845862.1:0-1890 GCF_000001215.4 Drosophila melanogaster | reverse complement strand
TCTGAATACAGGTCGATGGGGAATTTTGTTACGAATTCAACGAGGTATGGCATTTCACTCTTGGACAGTTATTTTTAATGCGTTTGAGAAAATACAGATCCTTTTTAACCGAAAATAAACAAAATAAAAATGGCAAAAAATCGGATATTTAAAAACGGGGTTTTCTCCATAACCTAGACAAAAAAGATATAAAAGCGTAAATGAGGACTGTTTTGTACTACCAATAAACATAGCTAAATATCCGTATCATTTTTTTTATTATTATGAAAAATAAAAATTTTAACACATTTTCGCATTTTTGATAAGGGGTACCATCATTAAAATTTGCGAAAAATGCCAAAAAATTTGAATTTCCATTTCTGAATACAGGTCGATGGGGAATTTTGTTACGAATTCAACGAGGTATGGCATTTTGCTCTTGGACAGTTATTTTTAATGCTATTCAGAAAATACAGATTCTTTTTTACCGAAATAAACAAAATAAAAATGGCAAAAATCGGATATTTACAAACGGGGTTTTGTCCATAACCTGGCCAAAAAAGTTATAACCGCTTAAATGAAGACTGTTTTGTACTGCCAATAAACATAGCTAACTATCAGTGTCACTATTTTTATTATAATCAAAAAAAAAATTTTAAGACATTTTCGCATTTTTGATAAGGGGTACCATCATTAAAATTTGCGAAAAATGGCAAAAAAAATGAATTTCCATTTCTAAATGCAGGTCGATGGGGAATTTTGTTACGAATTCAACGAGGTATGGCATTTCGCTCTTGGACAGTTATTTTTAATGCTATTGAGAAAATACAGATTCTGTTTTACCGAAATAAACAAAATAAAAATGGCAAAAAATCGGATATTTACAAACGGGGTTTTGTCCATAACCTGGCCAAAAAAGTTATAACCGCTTAAATGAAGACTGTTTTGTACTGCCAATAAACATAGCTAACTATCAGTGTCACTATTTTTATTATAATCAAAAACAAAAATTTTAACACATTTTCGAATTTTTGATAAGGGGTACCATCATTAAAATTTGCGAAAAATGCCAAAAAATTGGAATTTCTATTTCTGAATACAGGTCGATGGGGAATTTTGTTACGAATTCAACGAGGTATGGCATTTCACTCTTGGACAGTTATTTTTAATGCGTTTGAGAAAATACAGATCCTTTTTAACCGAAAATAAACAAAATAAAAATGGCAAAAAATCGGATATTTAAAAACGGGGTTTTCTCCATAACCTGGCCAAAAAAGTTATAACCGCTTAAATGAAGACTGTTTTGTACTGCCAATAAACATAGCTAACTATCAGTGTCACTATTTTTATTATAATCAAAAAAAAAAATTTTAAGACATTTTCGCATTTTTGATAAGGGGTACCATCATTAAAATTTGCGAAAAATGGCAAAAAAAATGAATTTCCATTTCTAAATGCAGGTCGATGGGGAATTTTGTTACGAATTCAACGAGGTATGGCATTTCGCTCTTGGACAGTTATTTTTAATGCTATTGAGAAAATACAGATTCTGTTTTACCGAAATAAACAAAATAAAAATGGCAAAAAAACGGATATTTAAAAACGGGGTTTTCTCCATAACCTGGCCAAAAAAGATATAAAAGCGTAAATGAAGACTGTTTTCTACTACCAATAAACATAGCTAAATATCCGTATCACTTTTTTTATTATTATGAAAAACAAATATTTTAACACATTTTCGCATTTTTTGATAAGGGGTACCATCATTAAAATTTGCGAAAAATGGCAAAAAATTTGAATTTCCATTTCTAAATGCAGGTCGATGGGGAATTTTGTTACGAATTCAACGAGGTATGGCATTTCACTCTTGAACAGTTATTTTTAATGCTATTGAGAAAATACAGATTCTTT
>NW_001846018.1:0-1560 GCF_000001215.4 Drosophila melanogaster | reverse complement strand
ATAGCTAAATATCCGTATCACTATTTTTATTATTATGAAAAATACAAATTTTAACACATTTTCGCATTTTTGATAAGGGGTACCATCATTAAAATTTGCGAAAAATGCCAAAAAATTGGAATTTCTATTTCTGAATACAGGTCGATGGGGAATTTTGTTACGAATTCAACGAGGTATGGCATTTCACTCTTGTACAGTTATTTTTAATGCTATTGAGAAAATACAGATTCTTTTTTACCGAAATAAACAAAATAAAAATGGCAAAAATCGGATATTTACAAACGGGGTTTTGTCCATAACCTGGCCAAAAAAGTTATAACCGCTTAAATAAAGACTGTTTTGTACTGCCAATAAACATAGCTAACTATCAGTTTCACTATTTTTATTATAATCAAAAACAAAAATTTTAACACATTTTCGCATTTTTGATAATTTCATTATTTCGCATCATTAAAATTTGCGAAAAATGGCAAAAAATTTGAATTTCCATTTCTAAATGCAGGTCGATGGGGAATTTTGTTACGAATTCAACGAGGTATGGCATTTCGCTCTTGGACAGTTATTTTTAATGCTATTGAGAAAATACAGACTCTTTTTTACCGAAAATAAACAAAATAAAAATTGCCAAAAATCGGATATTTAAAAACGGGGTTTTCTCCATAACCTGGCCAAAATAGATATAAAAGCGTAAATGAAGACTGTTTTGTACTACCAATAAACATAGCTAAATATCCCTATCACTATTTTTATTATTATGAAAAATAAAAATTTTAACACATTTTCGCATTTTTGATATGCGAAAAATGGCAAAAAATTTGAATTTCTATTTCTGAATACAGGTCGATGGGGAATTTTGTTACGAATTCAACGAGGTATGGCATTTCGCTCTTGGACAGTTATTTTTAATGCTATTGAGAAAATACAGATTCTTTTTTACCGAAAAGAAACAAAATAAAAATTGCCAAAAATCGGATATTTAAAAACGGGGTTTTCTCCATAACCTGGCCAAAATAGATATAAAAGCGTAAATGAGACTGTTTTGTACTACCAATAAACATAGCTAAATATCCCTATCACTATTTTTATTATTATGAAAAATAAAAATTTTAACACATTTTCGCATTTTTGATATGCGAAAAATGGCAAAAAATTTGAATTTCTATTTCTGAATACAGGTCGATGGGGAATTTTGTTACGAATTCAACGAGGTATGGCATTTCACTCTTGGACAGTTATTTTTAATGCTATTGAGAAAATACAGATTCTTTTTTACCGAAAAGAAACAAAATAAAAATTGCCAAAAATCGGATATTTAAAAACGGGGTTTTCTCCATAACCTGGCCAAAATAGATATAAAAGCGTAAATCGAGACTGTTTTGTACTACCAATAAACATAGCTAAATATCCGTATCACTATTTTTATTATTATGAAAAATACAAATTTTAACACATTTTCGCATTTTTGATATGCGAAAAATGGCAAAAAATTTGAATTTCTATTTCTGAATACAGGTCGATGGGGAATTTTGTTACGAATTCAACGAGGTATGGCATTTCACT
>NW_001846913.1:0-1090 GCF_000001215.4 Drosophila melanogaster | reverse complement strand
AAAAATGCGAAAAATTGACAAATTTTGATTTTTCGAAAATAGCCAAAAATTTGAAATGGCTCGTTAGTTTAGTTAATTATCTACACAAAACACTAAATATTTTTGCTGTGCGCCCGTTTTAAGGCATGCAATGAAGAAAACCCCCTAATAAAATTGCATATTTACCATAAACTTCTCCCAATTTTTTTACATAAAAATATTCATTATTTTTGCTATAACAAATGAAGTATAGATCCAAATAAAGAATGGCATATCTCGCTGAATTTGTCGGAAAATTTCCTATCCAATAGTAATAAAAAATGGAAATGTAAGATTTTTGCCATTTTTTGCAAATTTTAATGATGGTACCCCTTACAAAAAATGCGAAAAATTGACAAATTTTGATTTTTCGAAAATAGCCAAAAATTTGAAATGGCTCGTTAGTTTAGTTAATTATCTACACAAAACACTAAATATTTTTGCTGTGCGACCGTTTTAAGGCATGCAATGAAGAAAACCCCCTAATAAAATTGCATATTTACCATAAACTTATCTCCCAATTTTTTTGCATAAAAATATTCATTATTTTTGCTATAACAAATGAAGTATAGATCCAAATAAAGAATGGCATATCTCGCTGAATTTGTCGGAAAATTTCCTATCCAATAGTAATGAAACATGGAAATGTTAGATTTTTGCCATTTTTTGCAAATTTTGATGATGGTACCCCTTACAAAAAATGCGAAAAATTCACAAATTTTGATTTTCCGAAAATAGTCAAAAATTTGAAATGGCTCGTTAGTTTAGTTAATTATCTACACAAAACACTAAATATTTTTGCTGTGCGACCGTTTTAAGGCATGCAGTGAAGAAAACCCCCTAATAAAATTGCATATTTACCATTAACTTCTCCCAATTTTTTTGCATAAAAATATTCATTATTTTTGCTATAACAAATGAAGTATAGATCCAAATAAAGAATGGCATATCTCGCTGAATTTGTCGGAAAATTTCCTATCCAATAGTAATGAAACATGGAAATGTTAGATTTTTGCCATTTTTTGCAAATTTTGATGATGGACCCCTTACAAAAAATGCGAAAAATTGACAA
>NW_001847244.1:0-1014 GCF_000001215.4 Drosophila melanogaster | reverse complement strand
ATGCTGGAGCAAGAAGATCATCATTCATGACGATGATGATGCGGTCTACGCCTTTTGTTTATCAAATTTCAATGAGATTGGACGACTGATGGAGGTAGCACATCACTTTGAAACGCATCGTCTTTGTGCTCAGCTGGGATCGATTTCACTGAAACTAGCATCGGTCTTGGGGGGAATATATCAAATTTTAAACTCGTACTACAAGGAATGATTCTAATACAAACTTTATCTAATTTTAGAAATTATAATATTACCAAACTTGGGTCTTTACTTCGTTGTCACCATTTCTCGTGATCTCCATGCTTGCGGTCAGTCTTGTATAGATTTTGCCATCCTGGCCACAGGAAAAGACAAGCAATTCTCCGTTTATCCGTCAGTCAGTCGAGTCATCGATCCATCAGCCATTCAATCATTCACTCATTTCGACTGTTGTCACTCACTCGCACTCGAGGATGCTTTGGCTAGGAATCGGATTCAACAGGACATAGAACAGTCGAAGGAAGACCAAACCGGCAAGTGTCAGACGCAGCAGACCTCGCGTTCCTACGCCATTTCTAATGCAGGATCCCAGACGGACAAAGCCTTTCCGCAGTATCCAACCACCAGCAATAGCAACCAGAAAGGTTATATTATTCATTTTAGATTGCTTCTATATTTATGTTCCTTCCTCCCTCTTTATTCCCCAGGTAACACTGTACAAGCCGCTCGGAAGTTATCCCTTCAAACTGCAGCCCAGGTCCGACAAAAACTTTTAAAATTAAATCGGGAGCAACAGCAACAACAGCGACAACCGTCGCTGAATGAGCAGCATCAACAGCAAATGTCCTTGCTGCAACATCAGAACATGCAGCAGAATGTGCTGCAGCAGCAGCAGCAACATATGCAGCAGCATTTGACGCTGCAGCAACACCCGAACGTGCGAGTTCAACCGACCAACAACTCGCCATATGTGACCATCAGTTTTATGCACATGAATCAGCCGGGGACGGCAACATCGGGTTGTCCTGTCATGTA
>NW_001845607.1:0-2375 GCF_000001215.4 Drosophila melanogaster | reverse complement strand
GATAAAATTCGAACATTTTTGTTGGTAAAAATCATAACACATTTGTTTGCCAAAATGAACGATTTTTTAATTGGTTTTTTAGTTCTAACTTCGCAAAATTAAGGCGCACAGATACGAAACATACTGTTTTTTGCAGCTGACAACCTCACCTACCTACCCATTTCATTTTTTAGATAATTTGGTAAAAATAATTTTTTGCGAATTTTTCACTTTTTTATAAGGGGTTACATCACGTTTTTTTCCGAAAAATGGTGAAATTTAAAAATTTTTAGCTGGAAATGCCATTAGATGGGAAATTAAGCTACGAATTTAACAAGGTATGGCATTCCACATTTGATCGACTATTAAAAAAGTTGTGGATAAAATTCGAACATTTTTGTTGGTAAAAATCATAACACATTTGTTTGCCAAAATGAACGATTTTTTAATTGGTTTTTTAGTTCTAACTTCGCAAAATTAAGGCGCACAGATACGAAACATACTGTTTTTTGCAGCTGACAACCTCACCTACCGACCCATTTCATTTTTTAGATAATTTGGTAAAAATAATTTTTTGCGAATTTTTCACTTTTTTATAAGGGGTTACATCACGTTTTTTTCCGAAAAATTGTGAAATTTAAACATTTTTAGCTGGAAATGCCACTAGATAGGAAATTAAGCTACGAATTTAACAAGGTATGGCATTCCACATTTGATCGACTATTAAAAAAGTTGTGGATAAAATTCGAACATTTTTGTTAGTAAAAATCATAACACATTTGCTTGCCAAAATGAACGATTTTTTAATTGGTTTTTTAGTTGTAACTTCGCAAAATTAAGGCGCACAGATACGAAACATACTGTTTTTTGCAGCTGACAACCTCACCTACCTACCCATTTCATTTTTTAGATAATTTGGTAAAAATAATTTTTTGCGAATTTTTCACTTTTTTATAAGGGGTTACATCACGTTTTTTTCCGAAAAATGGTGAAATTTAAACATTTTTAGCTGGAAATGCCACTAGATAGGAAATTAAGCTACAAATTCAACAAGGTATGGCATTCCACATTTGAGCGACTATTAAAAAAGTTGTGGATAAAATTCAAACATTTTCGTTAGTAAAAATCATAACACATTTGTTTGCCAAAATGAACGATTTTTTAATTGGTTTTTTAGTTCTAACTTCGCAAAATTAAGGCGCACAGATACGAAACATACTGTTTTTTGCAGCTGACAACCTCACCTACCGACCCATTTCATTTTTTAGATAATTTGGTAAAAATAATTTTTTGCGAATTTTTCACTTTTTTATAAGGGGTTACATCACGTTTTTTTCCGAAAAATGGTGAAATTTAAACATTTTTAGCTGGAAATGCCACTAGATAGGAAATTAAGCTACAAATTCAACAAGGTATGGCATTCCACATTTGAGCGACTATTAAAAAAGTTGTGGATAAAATTCTGATATTTTTTTTACTAGAAATCATGACACATTTGTTTGTCAAAATGAACGATTTTTTAATTGGTTTTTTAGTTGTAACTTCGCAAAATTAAGGCGCACAGATACGAAACATACTGTTTTTTGCAGCTGACAACCTCACCTACCTACCCATTTCATTTTTTAGATAATTTGGTAAAAATAATTTTTTGCGAATTTTTCACTTTTTTATAAGGGGTTACATCACGTTTTTTTCCGAAAAATGGTGAAATTTAAACATTTTTAGCTGGAAATGCCACTAGATAGGAAATTAAGCTACAAATTCAACAAGGTATGGCATTCCACATTTGAGCGACTATTAAAAAAGTTGTGGATAAAATTCTGATATTTTTTTTTACTAGAAATCATGACACATTTGTTTGTCAAAATGAACGATTTTTTAATTGGTTTTTTAGTTGTAACTTCGCAAAATTAAGGCGCACAGATACGAAACATACTGTTTTTTGCAGCTGACAAACTCACCTACCGACCCATTTCATTTTTTAGATAATTTGGTAAAAATAATTTTTTGCGAATTTTTCACTTTTTTATAAGGGGTTACATCACGTTTTTTTCCGAAAAATGGTGAAATTTAAAAATTTTTAGCTGGAAATGCCATTAGATAGGAAATTAAGCTACGGATTGAACAAGGTATGGCATTCCACATTTGATCGACTATTAAAAAAGTTGTGGATAAAATTCGAACATTTTTGTTAGTAAAAATCATAACACATTTGTTTGCCAAAATGAACGATTTTTTAATTGGTTTTTTAGTTGTAACTTCGCAAAATTAAGGCGCACAGATACGAAACATACTGTTTTTTGCAGCTGACAAACTCACCTACCGACCCATTTCATTTTTTAGATAATTTGGTAAAAATAATTTTTTGCGAATTTTTCACTTTTTTATAAGGGGTA
>NW_001845485.1:1401-2644 GCF_000001215.4 Drosophila melanogaster | reverse complement strand
AATCAGCTCTATGTATATTTTGCGTTAGAATGTCTACTGCGTTCTCGATGTCTTCCTTAGACCTCAGACCCTTATTTAATTGAAAAGAGTTTTCCAGATGTTGTCTGAAAACAAAGAGATCAGTTCGGCTGTTTATTAACCGAGAGCATGGCCTAACATAGGCACCTTCTGTTTGTAGAGTAGCAACAAGGGCTACATGATCGGAGTCTACATCCCAATTTTCGCAAATACTTGTTCTGTCTTGGCTTCTGCTAGTTCTCGACCTCTAAGTGAATTGTACGTATCACCCCATAGCCCATTTCGGGCGTTTCAGTCCCCACCAACTAAATACCTTTGGCCACAAGAGACAAGTATGTCACTGAAGTGTCTTTCTTCAATTCTATTTGCTGGTGAACAGTATATCGCGCTAAATTCCATATCTCCCAGCCCGGTGGAGACCTTAACTGAAGACATCTGAATAGTTCTCGTTTCAATAACTCTTTGCGGGAAATGACGAAGAGAGCTTCTCACCAGTACTGCTATTCTCCCATTCCGTGATTATGGCTTGAAGGTTTGTATGCGGGATAAAAGCTATACCCATGTATCTTAACTGTGATCCCTCCGTTGAATCTGATCTTGTTTAGGAGAAGAATGTCAACGCAGCTGTTGTGTGCGAAGAGCTGGACTTCTCTGGCTTTACCTGAAATACCATTTACATTCCAGATAAGAATCTTCAGAGGGTTCATTGCGATGGTAAAGCGTTACTATGGAGTTGGAGATCCGATGTATCCCCAGTCCGTTGCTTTAGCATATTGGCCATTTCAATAACCATTTTTTCCAGCACTTCGAGTCGTTGACTATTCAGCTTGTTTTATTGTTGTTGCTCCTGTTGCTGCTGCTGTAGCCACGATAGGAATTACTGCTGTTCTTGCTGTTGAGGCTGTTGCTGCCACTTAATAAATTATTCCTGCTGTGATGCTGTGACATGACATTAAATCCGTGCAGACCAAACGATCCAAATATTGGCCTAGTGGGGGAGGAAAGACGTAAGCAAGGCAGTAAAAAAGTGTGTTCGGTGTTTCAGTGTTGGAGCAAGGACAAGTTGCTTGAACTGAGGCGCTTATTCCTGAGCGACTAACACACTAAAGCAGTATTGAATTTTTGCCTGTCCGAGGACAGGAGGACAGTCCTCCTCGATCAACTCAGTTTGGCGGTCTTTGGGAAGCGGCAGTAAAGACTGCTCAGTATCACTTTTATCTGTGGG
>NW_001845485.1:0-1122 GCF_000001215.4 Drosophila melanogaster | reverse complement strand
CGATGAAAGCTCCCAAGTCTGGGTTAGTTGTGAATGACATGGTCCTCGTTAAGGATGAAAACTTGCCGCCAATGATGTCGGGTCTCGCAGCCGCCAGCAGCACTGCAAAACTTGTGTTTTTAATTATAACCAACATTGGAGACACAATTAGTCTGCGGCACCTCAGCATTCTTTATGTATCTAAGCTCTCCTCTTTCGAGAGGTCTCTCTTGTACTCTCTCGCACCTACATCTTTGGCTTAGCGTTCTGCTGTTCGAAATACAATTATTCTGTTCTCGCTTTCGTAACCTATGCACGCGCATAGCAAGGAAAATAAACATAACCGTTTGAATTAGCTACAAAACTAATGACTAATGTCTCCGTTATCAAAGTAAGCTATGACAATTTATATTTAAGAAATTTGGGAAGCAGTCGTATAATTTCATGTTTTATGTGTTCTATGTGTTGATTGTAAATCAAAGCGAACATCAACTACAGGGCGATCTGCTTATTACCGAGAATTCAACAGATTTTCTGACCCTGAAGCCAGGTCATTTATTTGTAAAACAAAGTAATAGCTCAGAGAGCTTGTACGTTCAGCTCTTCGCTGACAACCCGAACCTATTAAGACCAAGGATACCATGGTGGGGCCACATGATGTGTCGTCCGTTAGGAGCAAGTTGGTTCAAATTGTTCAAATTTCGACCCAGTCATGCCCAAGTACTTATCTATCCTACTGCTGTCTGCGGCACTTGTTGGAGCTGCCAAGCCGAACATCAGCTGCAGTACACCAACGCAGCTGTCCCAGTATTTGGGAAAGTATGTCGTGCTACTCTTCCACCCACTTGACTTCATCCCAAGAAAGGGGTCATTCGGCCCCCATTGATTCTTTAAATTAAAAGGCTTTTTATTCTACAAGGCTATTTTAATCAATTAACCTACCATTGCTATACAGCCGTAGATCGATCCTTTGAGCGCGTAAAATATAAAAACTTATGAGGACAAGTTGAACTTCAAGTTGAAAACTGATAAAATTTACTTGTGTAAGCCCGCAATTCAGTTTTCTTATCAAAACTTATTAAGTTTCTAATCTTCTCATTATATTTTGGTATATCAATCGAACCCGTTCTTAGCGGACACTAA
>NW_001845152.1:3013-4305 GCF_000001215.4 Drosophila melanogaster | reverse complement strand
CAAATTTACCCTGCGTCTATGTCTCTAGAATCTGTTGATTTGCAGCTTATCAAAACTATAACTAGTGTGGCGCACATAGATAAAAGATTTGCACACTTAAAACATCCGACATCACCAGAGCTCTCCCCAACTTGGGCATGCAAAAGCGATGCTCTTTCTCTCTCTCTCTTTAAAGGACCTTGGCTTCTTAATTTATATTGAGAAGCTGTGAGGAGTCTTAAAACTCCCCAAAAATCTCGTGTAGGGGAGTGGCCTAGCAACAGCCGCGATGCAAGGCGGGCAGGGCAAAGCGGAGAGACCGTGAATTAACGGTACCCCGTTAGGCCTTGGACTCGAGCTGGCCAAGGGCACAGAGGTCAACCGGTAACGGTGCGGACGTCGGACATGCGCAAAGAAGACGCACCGTGAACTAACGGTACCGCTCTGGACCTTGGACTCGAGTTGACCAAGGGCACAGAGGTCGGGTCGACCGGTAACGGTGCGTGCACAAAGAGGACGCACCGTTAACTAACGGTACAACTGTTGGACCTTGTACCCGAGCGGGCCGTGCGCAAAAGGGGAAATAACGGGATCCCCGCGGCCTATAAAGGGACGGCGCAAGTCCAGCTCGAGTCACGCGAGGAGCCGTACGTACGCGAGGATAGTCGAGGAGAGTTCCGGCGCGAGTTCCGCGGTCAGCGCGCAGTCGGAACGGAGTCTGAAGGCGGAGGAGTAGGAATCATTCAGTCAGTCAGCCAGATCGCGCGTGGAAGAAGATAGTGCGTCGGAGCGTTAACGGAAGGAGTTCGGGAGTGAGAACGCGCGGTCAAGTCAGAAGGAAAGAAACAGTGGTAGCATCGGGCGGCAAGAAGCCCGAAGGCCACGGAAGGACGATTACCACAAGCGAGGAGTGATCCTGGGAGTAGAGGAGAAGGATCTGGCGTGTCAGAAATGTTCAGTGCAGTCAATGGCCAGCAAAGGTGGTCCCACGCCAAGCGTTGCCTCGCCCGTGGAAGATAAACCCTGCACCATAACATCCTAAACCCGTTCCGGCCGGCAGAGGGACCTTCAGAAGGGAAGGCAAGAACTTGGCGTGTTCGTAAGGGTCAGTGGAGTCAGTGGTCGGTGCAGGTGGTCCCAGGACGAGCGTTGCCTCGCCCGAGGACGATACACCCTGCCCCATAACATCCTAATCCCTAGTCAAGGAGCAAAAAGGACAACGGAGGCAAGGCGTTGCAGGAGAAACACAGCAGGAGCAGCGAGATCGCCGGAGGAGTTATCCATAAGACTGTTAAATAAACGACTATTATAAG
>NW_001845152.1:0-2993 GCF_000001215.4 Drosophila melanogaster | reverse complement strand
TAAGACTGTTAAATAAACGACTATAATAAGAACCCATTGCTTTTCCTTGGTCGGGCAATCACACAAATCATAAATTTGGTGGGACGAACGCACAAACTCTCTGAGCTAGCCGCTGCAATCCGTAGCGAGTGAAAATAAAAAAATCAGTTCGTTACAAAGCTTTGTTGTGAGTTTGTCTAGGCAAATATAGGCAAATCTACTCTGCGCAGGAATTTTTCTGTATGCTTCTGGTAGTGAATTTCACAATTATTATTATTAGTTTTAATGTTTTTTAGGTCTGATATTTATAGCAGTTACTCGTAGAGTAAAAGGGCATACTAGATTCGTTGAATAATATATAACAGGCAGAAGCAAGCATTTACTATATAAAGTATATACATTCTTGATCGCGATCATTAGCCGAGTCGATCTAGCCATGCCCGTCTGTCCGTAAGAACCTCGAAATCTCAGGATCTCTGGAGACAAAGACGCAGCGCAAGTTTGTTGACCCATGTTGCCAAACCTGCCACGACCACATTTTTGAACATGTTTAGGATAGTTTTTAGCAGTTTTGCGAGATCTTAATATCAAACGCATCTTAACGATGTTAAAATTAGTTTTATCAACTTTTGTGGCGAAAAAATATTTTATACTTATTTTAGAAAATAAAACATCTTAAATTTACTTGTACAACTTTTAACTTTAATCGAAAATTTCAAAAAATTAGACAAACCGCGAAAAAAACATATTTTCGGATGGTTTTTTTTATTTGTTGTGTTTAAAACAAGTTTGAAAAGCATAGATTTTTTTTATTTGCTTTTATTTATTGAATCTTTTTGAATAAGAACTAACAATAAGTTTTAAAATCTTAACTTAAAAATCTTAGAAATTTTTTCTTAAAAGTTGTTTATTTTTCTAAATGTTCTGAGATTAAACGTCTCTAAAAATTTCTTCGCTGGGTTCGTAGGTCCTTTCGTCGGAGACGTGAACGACTTCTGAGCGGGGTTTTTTCTTCGTAGGTGGTGGGGTGCGAGGAAAGCTTGCTATGATATTTTTCCATAATTTCTGTGATTGCATTGATGACTGGTGGAATATTTAAGTCTCATTGGATGTTTTCGTTCCGAACGCACCACGGTGCCCCAGTTATGGTTCTCAGAATCTTTGTTTGTGCTCGCTGTTTGATGTCAATATTGCTGATGCTTGTGTTGCCCCATAGCTGTGCGCCATAGGTCCAGATGGGTTTCAATACAGAATTATAGAGTAAGACCTTATGATCCAGGCTGAGGGGAGAGCCAGCGTTGATGAGCCAGTGTAAGTAGTTGGCTTTGAGTTTAAGATGGGTTTTTTCTAGCTTCAATGTGCCTGCGCCATGTGAGTCTTCTGTCAAGGTGTACTCCTCGGTACGTTACCTCATCTGCTTTCGGGAGTGATATGATGTTTAACAAAAGTGTCGGGCAATCTTGTCTGTTTAGCGTAAATGTCACGTGCTTGCATTTTTTCGTTTACTTTTATTCGCCAGTCAGAGAGCCACTTCTAAATGTCTATGAGGTGCAATGCCAGCTGTGCTGTAGCTTGGATTGGGGACCTTGAACTGATAAGGATAGCTGTATTGTTGGCAAACGTGGACACTGTTAGGCGACTGTTTGTAGGAATGTCAGCAGTATAGATGAGGTATAATGTAGGCCCAAGAACGCTGCCTTGGGGGAGTACAGTCATAATTTCGTGGTCAGTGGAAGTGGCAGTGTTGCACCGCACTGCAAACTTTCTGACTTTAGAAGTCTGGGGTTTCCTTCGGGTAAAGCTGTTTTAACTTTAAACATTAGGCCGTCTAGTCAAACTCTGTCGAATGCTTGGGATACGTCTTGAAATACGGCTGTACAATATTCTCGATTTTTAAATGCAGTTCTTATCTCCGTCGTTATTCGATTCACCTGTTCAATGGTTCCCTGGCTTTCGCGAAAGCCAAATTGATGGGCTGGGTTTATATTGTGGGCTCTCAGGTATGGATTCAGTCTGATTAGCAGACATTTTTCGAATAGTTTCGATATACATGGGAGTAGGCTTATTGGTGGTAACTGTGTGGTCCTTACCAGGCTTTGGAATCATTGTAATGATCGATCTCTTCCATCGTTGTGGAAAGTAGCCAAGTTTGGTGATGGCATTAAGGAGCTGTGTTAGGTAGCGAACTGCAGAATGTGGCAGCTCGATGATCATTTCCGGGGTAATAAGGGCGTAGCCGGGGGTTTTTCGGGCGGAGATTTTTTTAATTATGTTAGATATTTCCTTTGGACAAAACACAATTGGGGTGTGTTGCTGGTGGCAGTTTGCGGTTGGTGTAAGTTTCTCTATATATCGACTCTTAGCGTATTCTTCTTCTTGTTTCAGAGCGTTTTGTCAGCTTCCGTGTGGTTATTTTTAGCTTTTTAGCCATTCTCTAGGTAAGCGTCGTTTTGCGTGAACGAGTTTCTCGATTTATGCGTTAGTCTTTTTCGGATTAATTGTAACGTTTGCGATTTTAGGTGTTGCATTACGAGCTGCTTCCGTTCCAGCTAAACCTGAGTTTTGGGTTTAGCTCAATGTGTGAACTTATATATTTTTTTATACCTGAGCCATTTTGTTTTGTGCGAAGTCAGTCTGTAAGGTGGTTTAACGTTTTCCGCGTACCGGATGAGATGAATTAGTACAGGCGAGTGATCAGATGACAGATCTCTCAGAGCTCTATCCAAACTGCGAGAAATATTTTTTTGTGACTGCGAAGTCAATCAAGTCAGACAGATTTTTGAGGTGTGATGGAAGCAGCATTACGTCGATATGCTTATCATGTAGGAATTGAGCTAGCTCAAATTTGCGCTGTGAAACGCCATTGAATGGTGGTTCGCAGAATTTTGTGTGTTCTTCATGTGAGGTTTGGGACGCGTCATACCTGATTTTAAAACGTCTGCAAAACTAATATTGTCAGTGCTTGGTATAGGCCAGGGAGCGATACTTGTTGGTTTCGAAAAAAGTAATTCTGG
>NW_001845393.1:1708-2893 GCF_000001215.4 Drosophila melanogaster | reverse complement strand
CCCATCCGTTTGAAGCGTGCTTTTTCCTTTTCAAGTTTTTCCTTACCTTCTATAGTATAGGAGTTATCCCCCTTTCGTAGTGCCTGATTTGATTGTTCTGTGAAGTCTAGCGCCTTCACATGGGTTTACTATGCCTCACAGAAGGTTCTGTAATTCCTTCGTTTGGCTTTTCTAATCTAATGGTTATACTTGGTCAGTTTATTCCGGTAGGCATACCAGTTCCGTTCTCTTTTTCTTTTTTAAAGAGACGCCTGGTCGCTTTCCGCAACTTCTCCAATTGTTCGTTCTACCATGGAGCACCTTTATCCCTCTATGGTCGGGCAAAGTTTTCCCTAAACGCGTTAGTAAGACACGGCCTCCAGTTCTAGAGTGGTACGGATTTTCCCGGTTACCCTAGTAACTGGATCTCGCAGTAAGGAGGCATTGAACCCTTCCCAGTTCGTTCTACTTTTTAGATTTAGCCCTATGTTAAAACGGATAATTCTGTGATCTGACATTGACTCCTCAGGAGATACGTGTAAGTCGCTTATATGCGAAGCCCCTGATCTGCTGGAAAGTGTAATGTCCAGAACCTCAGATCTTACCCTAGTAACAAATGTCGGAACATTGCCGACATTTAGGATTTCTAGATTGTTATTCAAGATAAATTCTAAGAGTGACTCACCTCTTTGGTTCACGTCGCTGCTGCCCCATATCACGTGATGTGCATTTGCATCACATCCAATGATGATGGGTGAGTGTGTATCTTGCAGTATTCAGCCAGTGCAGTGATTTCGGGCGGTGGGCACGGCCCGTCACCGGCAAAGTATGCCGATGCCACCACAGTCTTATTGGCTGCTCCCACATCTTCTACCACGATCGGTACACAGTCCCGCGTGAGTAATTCTGTAAGTATATAATAATTAATACTTCTACATGCCAGGATGCAGGCTCTAGGGCTAGAAGCCCGTTGATCCCAAATTACGTTCTTCACGTACAGTCCAGGTTACACCATGGTCCCGGTACCAGGGCTAGCCCAAGATGGTGGTTTGGTGAACATCCTTGCCAGCATAGCCCGAGGCCGCCTTGGCGCGATGGATGTTCACCTGAGCTATCCCTGTACTCCCGACCATTAAATGATCTTCTCCATCGTCGGCGTTGCTGATCTAGAGATACCCATATCACCATCCGCCGGTATCACTTCTT
>NW_001845393.1:0-1576 GCF_000001215.4 Drosophila melanogaster | reverse complement strand
GGTATCACTTCTTCCTTACTCAGCAGGTCTATTTCCATGCCTAGCTCCTGAGAGTATATCGGGGTCTGAGCCCCCATCTCGATGATGGTCGCATCAAGATCCTCATCATGCGCCAGATCCTGCTGAGGACGACTTTGGGGTACCCCTCTGGTACGACCGCAACTTTAATAGCCCCAGTTACGACCGCATATGATGGCTTGCGTACCTCAGTTGCCTTTGCAGCCCTTGAGGTACTTGGGCCATCGATAGGAGGCCTTTGCTTTAGCGGCTCCGGTGTCTTGGCCAGAGACAAAGCTTCTGCGGGTGACTTGTCCTGCTGAAGGTAATGAAGATACCACTTCGTTCTGGCCCCGCTCAACCCCTTACGGTTAGGGTCATCCCGGGCACCAGAATTAGCCCGTCCCGCTTGGCCGGCTTGGACCACATTGGAGTGACTCTTCGTGGCTGCCCGATTCTTCCCTCCCGCAACTGGGCGTGCTTGTGCCGTTGGCATTTAGAGGCATTTTTTGGTGTTACCACCTAAGTAGGCCGTTCTCCGTCAAGGAGACGGTCCTCAAATTGTCTTGCGACATTTCCCGCAGTCACCTCACCAGCCCACTTACGACTAGCCAGCACTCTTAGCAGAGACATGACCTATCTAAGCGCCTATTTCCAGCCGCCCTCGCGCGGAGAGTGTAGTTGCACTTCCAGCAGAGTATCACAATTACGTACCACCGTTGGTGGCGCGTTCATCCCCTTGTGATACCTACTGGCTTGGCGGCCTCCTAATTTCTAATAATCTGGCATATTTTACAAAAACGATTTATATCACAAACAATGTTACTCGTTCAGAACCAATACATTTTTTACCAACAAGAGTATTGATAAACATCCAACTTTTGTCATGATAATAAGTTTGACTCTTTATTTAGCATATAAGCATAAAAATATACCTAAGAAAATTATTGTATGTTGTTTACATATTGTAAACAAAAAACTAATGTCAATGAAAATATTTAACCAGGGAACAATAATACGATAATACGATTGGGGGAGTGACATATCCATAAGTCGCTAAGACTTAAGCACATGCCTACACACTAATACACATACAACATGTACACCCAAACACACCCTACACTACTCCGGATGTACCCAACAGGTACCAGATAAGAATAAGATTGTCATATGATCTTCAAGACAAGGTTTAGTGGAATAAACCCAAACTCCACATAAGTAACCCACTGATAGACTAAACATCCGTTGCCTAATTTAAACATTCCTAATCGTCGTTCCCCATACGTTATATAACTAGCTATCCAGGATCGGTGAATTAAAACAATGATTCTAAAAATATTTTGAGATCCGCAAAAGAATCTACGTGGAAGTAGTATTCAAGAAAAATCCCGTGTGGTCAGTAACATAGGCAAAACAATTTAAAAGAAAATCCCGTGTGGTTGGAAATAAAATTAATTAAAATTTTTAATTCCGGTAATTTAAAATTTGGTTTAATTTAGTATAAACTCCGTATATCCAGAAACTTATATAAATGCACCATGGCGGTTCCACAACTTTCGGAAACCCACCCAAATCAAAT
>NW_001845810.1:0-1962 GCF_000001215.4 Drosophila melanogaster | reverse complement strand
GTTTCCTCTTGATTAGTTCGATCTTCTGCACTCAAATCTGTAAGTGGACTATTTGTCATTGTAATTGATTGAGAAATCGACAGTGTCCTTGTATCCTCTAGAGAAGTTTTGTCTTCATTTACACTCTGACTCGAAAATGTAATGTTTGTCTTTGAACTTGTTTGAGGAAGAGATGTTGATAGTGTCCACGGCTCTTCTGTCATTTGATTTTGTTCTGCACTAGATTCTTGAAATGAAATGCTTTCTTCTGTTGTTAATTGAGGTACGGAATTTGAAAGTTCTGATGTTTTCTCTTGATTTGTTTGATCTTCTGCACTCAATTCTGTAAGGAGACTATTTGTTATTGTTATTGATTGAGAAGTCAACAGTGTCCTTGTATCCTCTAGAGAAGTTTTGTCTTCATTTACACTCTGACTCGAAAATATATTGTTTGTCTTTGAACTTGATTGAGCAGGTGATGTTGATAGAGTCCACGGCTCTTCTGTCATTTGATTTTGTTCTGCACTAGATTCTTGAAATGAAATGCTTTCTTCTGTTGTTAATTGAGGTAAAGATTTTGAAAGTTCTGATGTTTCCTCTTGATTTGTTTGATCTTCGGCACTCAAATCTGTAAGTAGACTATTTGTTATTGTTATTGATTGAGAAGTCGACAGTGTCCTTGTATCCTCTAGAGAAGTTTTGTCTTCATTTACACTCTGACTCGAAAATATAATGTTTGTCTTTGAACTTGATTGAGGAGGTGAAGTTGATAGAGTCCACGGCTCTTCTGTCATTTGAATTTGTTCTGCACTAGATTCTTGAAATGAAATGCTTTCTTCTGTTGTTAATTGAGGTAAAGATTTTGAAAGTTCTGATGTTTCCTCTTGATTTGTTTGATCTTCGGAACTCAAATCTGTAAGTAGACTATTTGTTATTGTTATTGATTGAGAAGTCGACAGTGTCCTTGTATCCTCTAGAGAAGTTTTGTCTTCATTTACACTCTGACTCGAAAATATAATGTTTGTCTTTGAACTTGTTTGAGGAAGAGATGTTGATGGTGTCCACGGCTCTTCTGTCATTTGATTTTGTTCTGCACTAGATTCTTGAAATGAAATGCTTTCTTCTGTTGTTAATTGAGGTACGGAATTTGAAAGTTCTGATGTTTCCTCTTGATTTGTTTGATCTTCTGCACTCAAATCTGTAAGTAGACTATTTGTTATTGTTATTGATTGAGAAGTCGAAAGTGTCCTTGTATCCTCTAGAGAAACTTTGTCTTCATTTACACTCTGACTCGAAAATATATTCTTTGTTTTTGAACTTGATTGAGGAGGTGAAGTTGATAGAGTCCACGGCTCTTCTGTCATTTGATTTTGTTCTGCACTAGATTCTTGAAATGAAATGCTTTCTTCTGTTGTTAATTGAGGTACGGAATTTGAAAGTTCTGATGTTTCCTCTTGATTTGTTTGATCTTCTGCACTCAAATCTGTAAGTAGACTATTTGTTATTGTTATTGATTGAGAAGTCGAAAGTGTCCTTGTATCCTCTAGAGAAACTTTGTCTTCATTTACACTCTGACTCGAAAATATATTCTTTGTTTTTGAACTTGATTGAGGAGGTGAAGTTGATAGAGTCCACGGCTCTTCTGTCATTTGATTTTGTTCTGCACTAGATTCTTGAAATGAAATGCTTTCTTCTGTTGTTAATTGAGGTACGGAATTTGAAAGTTCTGATGTTTCCTCTTGATTTGTTTGATCTTCTGCACTCAAATCTGTAAGTAGACTATTTGTTATTGTTATTGATTGAGAAGTCGACAGTGTCCTTGTATCCTCTAGAGAAGTTTTGTCTTCATTTACACTCTGACTCGAAAATATAATGTTTGTCTTTGAACTTGATTGAGGAGGTGAAGTTGATAGAGTCCACGGCTCTTCTGTCATTTGATTTTGTTCTGCACTAGATTCTTGAAATGAAATGCTTTCTTCTGTT
>NW_001846792.1:0-1123 GCF_000001215.4 Drosophila melanogaster | reverse complement strand
CAAATTGTATTGTGATAGTCTTTCATTTGCATCCCATATGATAGTGCTCTCAGAGATTTGGTTAAAGCCGGAGATACTTAACTCCGAAGTCTTCCCAGGTATGTACACTATATATTTGACCAAAGACACTAGAATAACAAGATGCGTAACGCCATACGATTTTTTGGCACACGGCTCTCTCGAATTTTTGTTAGAGAGCGAGAGAGCGAAGAGCGCTACAGCGAACAGCTCTTTTCAACGCATAAAGTGATAGCAGACAACTGTATGTGTGCACACGTATGCATTGTATATTTGACAAAATATGCCCTTCACCTTAGAAGTTCTTTGACTTTAAATCTATATTATTTTTGATCAATTGGCACCATGTGAAAAATTCTTGTTTTGCATTGCAAGTTTAAAAATAGATTAGAAATAGCCAAATCTATGTACACATTATCACAAAAATAAATTTCAAAAATGACTTTATATAAGAATATTTGTCATTAGAGTATTCATCTTGCGGTGTGTGAAAAATTAATAAGGCAATGATTGCTGAGTGCTTGTGTCCGCACTTCGTGCCTCAAGATATGAACAAAGCAAAGACACTAGAATAATTCTAGTGTCTAAACAGTTATCATATTTTTATGAAATTTATGAAATTAATTTATTTAAATTTTAAATTTTTAAATTTAATTATTTAGTATATTTATTAAGTCATTTAACATTAAAAATGTTTCAAAAAAATATTTCGCTTTTAAAAAATGGTCAGATGAGAGACAAATTAGAATTAAACATAATTATAAATGTGTAAACGGTAGGTAATTCGAGCGGCGATTATAACAAACAAATTTAAAAAGCTTTAAAATTATAATAGTCAGGGCGCGAATTTTTAAAAATTATTTTATTTTATCATATAGCTACGAAATTGGCAAAAACTACCCTAATATGTACAATGTAAATTCGTTTCTTCGATCAGAATTGATTTCGGCCCGAAAATCGTCTTCTAGCACAACACGTTCTCGTTTTTACTCACACAAGCAAGCAAATTCTATTTTTAGATTTCTTACGCTCTCAGCGGGAGCGAGCGGAAAGAGAGCAATTTTGGCCGTACTAAAAAAGTGGCTGCATATTGCCAACCAATGTA
>NW_001847186.1:0-1028 GCF_000001215.4 Drosophila melanogaster | reverse complement strand
AAATCTTAAGTTGTGTCCCTGATTTTTTTTTTTACGAAATAGAGTGTGTCTGAGATTGAACCGGTGAATCCAGAAATATAAATTCTAAGAGCTGTGTGTTCCTAATTGCTCGTTTCTTTTGATATTTCACTGGCTTTTTTATATGTCATTATAATTTTATTTATGAGTCATTTTCTTGGTTACTTCGTTGTAGAATTCTGTAATGCTGAAGCGCCTCTGTCTAAGGACGCTTAATTCTGATTCGAGAATATGGATTGGGCTTTTATCGGTATAAATACAATGCAATCTGGGAAGAATTGCTTGAAAGTTTAAAACTGGCCATGGTTAGTTAGAGCTTCGTGTGCTGCTCCCTTGATTTTATTTCGTAGAATATTTGAAGCGATAAAATATTGTTCGCTTTGAATTTTATTTCTGTATTCAGTTCCAGCCTAAATATTGTGCTAAATTTGGTAAAGATTTAACTACTAACTAACTAACTAGGCATCCTATAGTTGGGACAATTGTTTGAATTTTATAATCCTCCCCTACATTTCTGCTAGCGTTTAACTAACCTTCTATCCGTTCACTTTTATGGTCACTACACCCAATTGTATACTTATTAATCGGTTAATTAATTCCGTTTTCAGATTGGTGGTGCTTGTTATCCCGCCCGCAGAAAAGTTTGGTGCTGAACCTTCGGTTTCCATTGTTTCCAAAACTATTTATTAAGTTTTCCAGATTGTTTTCTTTAATTAATTATTACAATTGATTTTGTTTATGTTTATTCTAAAACTTTTTTTATTTCATTAATTTATTTTATGGAAGGGATTGCCCCCAGTTTGGTATTGATTTTTTTTAAATCTTTGGTTATAGATTTTGGTTTAGTTTTATTTTTGTTTCTTGTTGAGTCTGATTTTTATTATTAAGTGTCTTGTAATTTGTATTAAGTATTCAGTTCACCCTTTCAAATATTAAATTTTTAATTAGTTTATTATATTTATTAATTTCCAATTAGGTTTTACCACGATCACTGCCACAGTAGTTAGATG
>NW_001846324.1:0-1274 GCF_000001215.4 Drosophila melanogaster | reverse complement strand
GAATTTTGATTAGTGTTTATGTATTTGAAGTTGGTTTAAGTATTTACTTGTTGTAGGTAAGTTTATTTAATTTTCACTTATTTTCGCTGTTTTTATTATTGTTGTTATTATTGTTCGCTTATTTGTAGTTAAGTCTATTTTGTTTTCACTTAGTTTACCTGTTATTATTGTAGTTCTATTAGTTGTAGTTATTTAGTGTTGCGCACTTAGCTATTTCACTTTGTTTTGAGTACCCTTTTGTGGATTTACTACCCAGTGAATTCAAAGGCGTCTTCTTATTCTTCTTTGGACCAATAGATCAAGCAGATCCAGAAGAATTAGAATTAAAAATTCACCATTTATCCGAAAATAGCGTCCAAGCTTATGAACTCACGGAAGTCATAAAAACAGTAAATAAAGGCATAGAATTAATCAATTCATTAAGCTCGAAAAATAAACGTGATCAAAGATCACCAAAGATCATCACAGTTAACAAGACTCGGAAATTTTAATCCTAAATTACTAAAACATGATTTATTAACGCATATAAGTTCCGAAAAACTTTTACATATTAAAACTTCAACTTGCTTAAAAAATACAAATGAAATCCTTATAATTTCCCATATTCCAAAAGAATTAAGTAAAACCCCAATCTTTTCAATAATTCCATATCCAGACAGCGATCAAAACATTTTAATAGAAAATGTACACAATACATTTTATGTTCAAAATAATCAAACTTACTTAGCACCCTCAAAAACTTTTATAACAAATAAAATATAGAAAAAAACTTTTAAAAACTTACAAGAATATAGAAAAAACTTTTAAAAACTTACAAGAAATTTGAAATCAGTTATGTCGAACCTAATATAATATTAACCTGGAACTTACCAAAAACCATGCTCAACCAAAATTGCATAAATAGAGATTTAATAATATAGGGAGATAACATAATAAAAGCTTTTTTGTTCTATTCAAATCGACGATATCTCAATATCAAACACAATGTTAGACTACACTCAAACCGTTTATGTCAATAACAATATAACTTATAAATAAGCTAAAGATATTTTTGAAACCCATAATAAAACAAATAATACATTTCAAATAATTACTATCACTATTATAATAATCTTAGTTGGCATAATAATGTTTCATTATATTTATAAATATAAGAGTATATCTAAAAAAAATTATAATCGAGTTAAAAAAACAAGCACCCACTCCTATAGAACCACCAAATATTGTAAACAATGATGTAATAGAAATTCAAAATAATCCGAGCCCTATTTTGA
>NW_001845354.1:0-3043 GCF_000001215.4 Drosophila melanogaster | reverse complement strand
TTTGTTTTTATATTGCACGGCATTTATTGTGTTTTCTATGAAGGCTAGTTATCCTTCATAGAGAGATACACCCCCAAACCATCAGTGACATTTTACCAAATTTTATCGTTGGAATGATATTTTTTGTTTTGAGCTATACTCTGCTTGGCCCATCGTTATAACAGAGCATAATTTTAGTTTCGTCACAAAGTATGACGTCATCCCAGTACTCTTCCGGATGATCCACCTTGCTAACAGCGAATGAATGACGCTTTTGGCGTATTGGCATCTGATAGCAAAGGCTTTTTCCTTGCAACTCTTGAAGAGTACCTATGGCGAAGGATGACTTGGCGCACAGTTTCGTGTGACACAATTAGGTGACATTCTTCCCTGATATCCTGATCAAGTGCTCTGACCGAGATTCGGGGTTAGCAATCGCTATTCGCATAATAAAGCGGTCTACACGCTTGTTAATTTTTCGCCCACCACCACTCTTAGGTTCAAGCCTGCCGGTCTTACGGGATCAGAAAACATTTATACTAATTCTGGAATAGATTTTCCCAACTGGTGGTTATAGTTTATTAATTGGGTAACTTCAAAAGTTAATCTCATTCCAGGCATTTTATTAAATTTAATAATTTGCTTTTGTACGTTTGATAAGCAAAAATGAATAGGTTTGACCACTAAAACTATTTAATAAAGTATACATTTATTAGTAAAAGCAAATGGAACTGTTTTAGTATTATTTAGTATTTGGTATGGCCCCCCTTGTTTTTAATTACTTCAAACATATGGTTTAATAAGGAATCGTAATATTTTTTAATTTCATTTAGTGAAATTGTTCCCCAGCCTTTTTTAATTGCTTCAACTAGGGTCCCAGTGTCAATAAATTGTCTCCCTCTTCGCACAATCTCCTGGACAAAAGTTCCCAAATGTTTCAATAATGTTAGTGTCAGGGGAGTGAGGCGGCCACTCGAGCAATTTAACGTTTTGGTCATTAATCCACTGTTTTGAAATCCGAGCCGTATGGATGGGAGCTTAGTCATGCTGGTACGTTCATTGAATATGACCATTAATCTCAGAAAACTCTGTAACTGTGCCTACTGCTGGTGAGTACGGCCCAAACAATGTACGTTAGGGACAGCCGCTCCTGTCTCTGTCGGGCCAGCGCGACCCGGAAAATTTATAGATTTTCCAGGAGCGCCAACTCGATGCACTTTGCGCGAGTTACCGACCCATCGGTACCACACCTGCAATCTCCACCGAAACCCCCTCGATCGTTCCAAGTTCACTAACAATGTTATTGAACCGGGAAACATTGTAGCTAATAAGCGAATGTCGCGACTGCAGACACATCCGCTTAGAAGCTACATCAGCTAGAATATGACTATGTCAAAGCATTGGACAGTTGGCCGGCTGAAATATCTTAACGTAAACAAATTGTGCTAACTAAGATATATATATAACGCAAAGACAATTTTCAGATTAGTATTCATTCTTTATTCTTATTCGCTAACGAACGGAAGTGTGTTTGTCCAAAACATATTTCATAAATAAAAATATCAAAGAAGAAATAGAATGCTGTATGTTTGGAGAAAGCTATTGGAAGTATTTTGGAATTTTATCTACGTTACCTGGGCTGCGACTGGCAGATCCAAGAGGACTCCCACTCTATTGGTGACTGGCGCAGCCGGAAAACGGTAGAGTAGAGTGCAGTGGAAAAAGAAATTAAAAGAAACATGTAGCAAATGTACACAGCTTAAAAACTATAAACAGTGACGTGGTGGCGAAGTCAAACGCTGACGACGAAACTACATTGTATTTAGTGGCAACAAAAAAAAGTGCTGACAAAGAAAAATTTAGTGGCTATAGTCGAGTAGTGTATAGCAAAGATCAATCGCTGATATTGCTATACTTATAAATTCGCTTAAACAAGACATCAAACGATGATGTCACTGTTGTTGTAAAATAGCTGCACAAAAGAATACCACACAATTTAAACACATTGGTGCCGTAGTGCAAGAGTGAAGTGTAGTAATGATCAAACGCTGATACTTACTTACATACTCACTCCAACAGGGTATCAAACGCTGAGACTACTGTTGTTGTCACATAGAACGGCAAAAATATATATATAAACCAAGTACGAATTATGTATTTAAAAGTAGCAATATCTATCGCTGATATTAGACTACAAAGAATGCTGATACCGATCGTAATAGAAGTATACATACATACATTCATTAAAAATTAATGTGGCACCGATCACAGATTTACAGAACTATATACATTAATTAATTTAAGTTTCTTTTAATTTACAAAAAACTGCTGCACAGTAAAAGATTCATATATCTCAAAACAAACATATCCTAAAGTATCCTATATTACAGAGAAAACACCACAAACACTCACTAACATATACACTATAAACAAAAAATTAAATTATTATTATTATACATGTAACATTGTTAAAATCAACACAAAATATTGCACACAAATTGTAACGCACATCTATTTTATATAAATATTCTCCTACTACTTGGTAGTAGCTTGTGTCTAGATGTCAAAGAAAATTGTAGATAAAACTAAACTAGGTTCAAGTAAATCCGCAGGCCCAACTACTAGAGCGAGTATTCAGAATGGTGAACAGGTAGCAATTAAAATGGATTGTGGCAACGTTTCTCATTCGATCTCACCAACGGTGAGTGGAGTAAGCACTATATCAACGACAATGAGCCCTAATGATATATTATCATTCATTAAGGAACTGCCAAAGTTTGATGGCCAGCCAAGTCAGTTTGATAGATTCATCACTAATGTCGAGGAAATAAAAATAATTATTAGGGGCACCGATCAAACTCCCTATGGATTATTACTTCTTCGGGCTATAAGAAATAAAGTTATAGGAAAAGCAGATGAGAGTTTGAACCTAGCGGGTACCTCACTAGTGTGGGATGATATTAAGGAGGGACTCAAAAGATTGTATGGCAGCAAGAAATAAGAAGCGATTCTCCTTAAGGAAATTCAATCACTCCCAGATAACCTGTCACTAGGTCAGCTATTC
>NW_001845368.1:0-2982 GCF_000001215.4 Drosophila melanogaster | reverse complement strand
AGTATCCCACAAGTTCGCATGCAAACAAGTCACAACAAGTCTGCCCAAACTAACGACAGACTTTCTTTCTCAGTCTGTGAGTATCGTTATTCTACATCTGATAGGCTGCGACTTGCAATCGACACAATCTTTGGTTCACCGGCCGCGTTAAATTGTAATAGTACTGCTCCTAGGGCAACTGGACTTGCATCTGCTATAAGGTGCGATTTATTATTTGCGTCGAAATAAGATAAGTTCGGAATATTCGCCAAATTCTGCTTCAGATCTTCAAAAGCTTTCGTTTCTTACTCTCCCCAATTGGATTTGCTCTCCTAGGGTCGGCCAATTCGGGAATACATTTTTTAACATATGTAACCAGTCCTAAAAAACTACGGGTTTCCTCTTTGTTTTTGGAATGTCTAAATAAAAGAATCATTATCCGGGTACACCTCGATGCCTTTCTCCAATAGTATGTGTCCCAAGAATTTAACTTCTCCTCAATCAGAAATACATCCTTGACTTTCTGAACGGCATCGCCGTGGTCTCTTTCATTAGTTCGTCAATATAAATAATTACATTTTTTCATGGTGACAACTGGAAAATGTCAGGGGCAGAAATAACCCAAAACATTAGTGTTGGGTCATGCAGCCGCCAAAACTGTGCAGTAGACTAATCTCATACTCTTTAATATTATAAGCCGAAGTAGTCAGTGGTAGCAGTTGCGATGCCCATAGTGCAAACCGCTGTTTTCGGCGCTCATTCCTTGTTCCTTTTGTTATCTACCTACGTTAAGCTTGGGCGCTGCGTTTTTCGGCTGTCTGTCCCGCCAATTGCCACTTCTTCGTCTGTCGGAAGAGACTAAAATTGTGCATTCGATATAGCTCTTTGTCGGCCCTAGCTGCTGTAAACAATTCGCGAAATAAACAGTATCGTAAAATAAACAAACTTTCTTCGGCTATTTATTATTCGCAACAGCTTTTGAAAAAGCTCAATAGCTAAACATTGGTGACCCCGACGTGATAGTGTTAATTTGCATGCATTAATTAATGCACTTATCCCGTTTATAAATAAATATAAATACATTAAATCGCACTCGGTTGGACAAGTGAGTGGTGATTTCGGTGATAGTGGCTGTGTTTAAGCGAGCTAGCATTACATATATACATACATACATACATTGCTACATATATCTTTACGTGCATTGACTCCGCTTGCATTTTCGGCATTTATTTTGTGCTCATCTTCCTGCTGAACCGAATTAAAGGCGATTGTTGCTATGCCCGCTGAAGGTGACAAAAACAGGGCGATCTTTTTAAAGCGCAAAGCCAATGCGCTGTTCAGCAGGTTGCAGAGGCTACAGACGTCGCTGTCTAATGAGACGCTAAGCGGATACGACGAACCCACTCTTACGGTGAGGCTGGAGCAGATTGATGAGCTGCAAAGTGCCTTCAATGTTCTGCATACAGAACTGGAGAAATTGGATTTCGACGAAATTGGCAGTGAGATGAGCGATAGTTTCGATGAATTCATCGTTGAATTCAAGGCTAGTGTGCGCTCGGAAATAGCCAAACGCAATGTGCATTTCGCGTCGCACTCAACGCTTGCGGAAGGTGTTGTGCCCCACCAGTGTAGTGGACCTCAAACGCAGCCGCGGCCGAGGCCGATGCCGTTGCCGCCTGTGCAGCTGCCAACGTTTGGCGGAGGCTACGCAAACTGGGCGGATTTTTAATCCGTGTTCACGAGCATAATCGACAGCCATCCGGACCTCTCCAACATTGAGACATTTCAACATCTGAGGTCATGTTTGAGGAATTCAGCGCTGGAAACTATCCGATCATTTGAGATTTCAAACAGCAATTACGAAGCGGCTTTAGAGTTGCTTCAAAAAGTTTTGATAATCGGCGTCTCGTTTTTCAGGCGCACATAACCGAGATTCTGGGTTTAAAGGTAGTACGGAATGGTTCAGTGGCATCGCTTCGGGAATTGTCGGACAAGTTTAACGATCACATTCGTGCATTGAAGGGTTTGGGCACCACTGAGCAAATCGCTGGCTGCATCATAGTGCAAGTGCTGCTGCAAAAGCTGGATGCGTCGAGCCAAGCTAAGTGGGAGGAGCGCTTGGAGGATCCGGTCTTTGCCAACCTTATTCCGTCGTGGGAATCGTTGGCTGCATTCCTGGAGCAGCGATGTAGGACTTTGGAGGCCGGGGATTGCGCCATGGCAACCTATGCGCCAGGCGTTCAGGTGGGCAGAAATCGTTCGACGCTAGCTGCTACCACCCAAAATTCTCTTGGTTGCATGCACTCAAGAGACTAGCACTTTGCCTAAATTGCCTAAAGGCAGGTCATCAGCTAAGGCAATGCAGCTCGAGCTGCCGCACCTGTGGAATCAGGCATCATACGCTGCTCCATCTAGATGGTCCGCCTTCCTCGCAGCCACATGTTCCGGTTTCTTCAAGCTCCCGCACTGAGCCTTCTGCCCCGCTTTCGACTTCTTCTACTCTAATTGCCCAGGATCTCGGTAGTGACCTTGTGCTGCTAGCCACTGCAACCGTTCTAGTGCAGAATCGGTCTGTTCGTTCAACTTAAGAGGTCGAGGTCGTCCGGCTCCGTCACTGGAATCGGGGATTCCAATTTCGCGACTGATAGATTCTCGGTAGGAATTGCGATTCGGTCTGTCTCTTCGGATTTCTCAACGAGCATAACAGCAGTTATCGCTCCCAATATCACGGATCGCCAGCCAAGTTTTAATGTGGACATTGGGGACTAAAAGATTCCAGAAAACCTGCAGCTCGCCGACCCGGAATTTCATAAAGCTCAGCGTGTTGACCTGTTAATAGGAGCTAGCCTGTTTTATGAGATGCTGTGCGTAGGTCAGATAAGGTTGTTGCCAGGACTGCCCCTGCTTCAAAAAACTCGTCTGGGCTGGGTTGTGTATGGAGGCTGCGCGCGCCCTTGCGGTAGCGCCTTAATAGCTTCACTCGTTCCTTTTTCAGCCAGCAAG
>NW_001844938.1:9642-13935 GCF_000001215.4 Drosophila melanogaster | reverse complement strand
CAAAATAGAAATCAATAGTATAATTGTATGTGAAAATCTGTTAAAACCATATAAAGATTTGATACCACTACACACATCACTTAATATAACAAAAATAAAAATGGTCAAACACAACAGACATTGCTGAGATGATTTCAGAGAACAACATTCCACTTTACATACTACTGACCATTGCAATAATTGCACTAATTTTGTTGTACTTATATTTCAGATGTGTATCATTTAAGCCATTAATGATGCTGTGTGCAAAACTTAAAAGAAGAAAAAATCTAAATCAAAACACACCACAACAAATAGAAATAGAAGAAACTCCACTTCCCGTACTATTCATCAATCCCAGCCCAAGTATAGGCTTCTCTTTAAGGGAAGGCGAGTGACATATTCTCCCTAATTTATCCCAGATGCCCAGCATCTGTTTCTAATGTATAATTCTTTGGCAGCGGCACTCAGCCGTTCTTGTAAACATTCTAAAGCCTGACCTAAGCAGAATTGACGGCTCTCTTTGAATCTTTTCCTAATCCTAAGAATCCAAGAGCGAGGCTCTCACGAAATACAAATATTGTTAAAATAAAAAATCTAATTTACATTTCATTTTCAGTCTTAAGCTGATATCCTGATAAGCTGATAAAAAATCTAATTTACATTTCATTTTCAGTCTTAAGCTGATATCCGAGAAAAGAAGTTCAATAATTTCAATCTCGGCGTTGTCCTTAGTTAACTGACGGGACATTTATTCGACTCAAATAAAAAAATATTACACCTAATTTTACTATATACCCCTACTATGTGCATCGCCATGATACATCGACTAACAGAGGAGCCTTAGTCTGGGGTAACAGAACAGTTATACATCCAAGAGCGAGGTCATCGTCATCTTACAGAGGAAACCTAAGACCTTCGCATTATGCGAAGAAGCGGAAAGATAACAGAAATTATTAATTTCGAACTACACCTGGAAGGTAACCAATCGGATTTTCTTATTTATATTCATGCTAATAAAGACTCTATTAAGATACTGATAAGCAAACTACCAATACAATTATTTACTATTTTAACTCATCACGATATTGCAGACTTAAGATCCTAATTACCAGTGCACAAAATGAGGGAATTTATAAAGAACACATTAATTTTAAATTTATTTAAAAACGCAGAATACCGTAAAAAAAATTCAAATAATCAAAATCCGAAAGCACAAATTCAATACAAATGTTCAAACTCAATATCGCCCAAGTTACCCACAATATTCCCAACCCTTGCAACCTAATCTTAATCAAGACATTCAACCATTTAGACTTTGCTATACGCAGCCGATGACTAACAACCCACCAATGTGGCACGCACCTAATTATTTCAGACCCAACCAATACATAAACACGAAACCCATTATTAAAAAAATCCTTTCCAACAACATCAAAACAAAGCCCACAATCCCCAAACAACACATTTTCCTTACATACCCTCAACTACAACAATCCTCTACATCTAAAAATACTAACTTCCCGATTACTAAACGACTAAGACCATCGGACAGTGAACAAACTAAATTGTCTATTGACGAAATAAGATTCCAAGACGCACATGAATTCGAACAAGTCCAACCTTATTATTACGAACAACAGTATTATGACTAAAATCATAACAATCCATATCAAATTCATGGTTTAATTAGTGAAGAGCAACAACAGGTCCAACCCGTACAAAGTAAAAACGAAAAAAATCAAAATAATTCTGAACTAAACAAAAATTCTCGATCAACAGGTATGCTAATTGGCAAAAAATTGTTGAAAAATGCTCAGTTTTTAATTATAAAAATGTACCCGTTTTTATCAAACATACAAATTAATAACTTCAGAATCCGAAAGAAACCAAAATTTGTATATCCAAAAGACACCAGAACCAGTTTTTATCAAACATAAAAATTAATTACTTCAGAATCCGAAAGAAACCCAAAATTCTTGGCAAACTCGGTAAATGCCAATATTATACAACAATCGGTATGGCAAAAGGATTTCACCAAATAGAAATGGACTAGGAATCAATTCCTAAAACTGCATTCTCCACCAAAAGCGGTCATTATAATATCCTTCGACCGTTACCTAACAAACACTGTTTGGTGTATCTGGATGATATTATAATTTTTTCAACATCCCTTACAGAACATTTAAATTCAATACAATTATTTAAAACTAGACAAATGTGAGTTCTTAAAAAAGAAGCTAACTTTCTTGGTCACATAGTAACTCCTGATGGTATTAAACCAAATCATATTAAAGTTAAGAGGGTATTATCGCAAATGTACTCCAAATTACGCAGACATAGCAAAACTCATGAAAAGCTGCTTCAATAAAGGAGCAAAGATAGATACGCAAAAACTTGAGTACATAGAGGCATTCAAAAAACTTAAATTTTTTACAATTACCTGATTTTGAAAAGAAATTTGTTTTAACCACAGATGCAAGTAACTTGGCCCTCGGTCGTCCTAAATCTTTTATTAGTAGAACACTTAACGATCACGAATAAAATTACAGTGCTATCGAAAAAGAATTACTCGCCATTGTTTGGGCCACAAAAACTCTCCGACATTAATTTTGGCCAGTGTTATTGCCAGTGACCATCAACACCTCTTAGTTGGCTTCATAACTTAAAGGAACCGAAAGCTAAGTTAGAAAGATTGAGAGTTAGATTAAGCCAAACAAATTTAAAATAGATTATACTAAAGGGAAGGAAAATTCAGTCGCCGATGCATTATCAAGAATTAAAATGGAAGGAAATGATTATAGTATAGGTACTCAACACAGTGCAGAAAAAGACAATAGCAACCTTATTCATTTTACAGAAAAACCAATAAATTATTTCAAAAAACAAATAATCTTTATTAAATCCGATAAAAATAAAGTAGAGCATTCAATAATATTTGGTAACTTGAAAAGGCCACACAAATGTTACTCGATCACTTTATCCGTAGAAACATTACCATTTATATTGAGAGATATAACATGCCCCCTCTCTCCGACCACAGCGAAACAACACCGATCCAGCAAACGAAAAAACGGAGACGAGCAAAAAATTAAACGAAGTTCCCTAATACGAACCCGAATGAAAACATTTTGAGGGAAACAGATAACTTTTGTAATAAAGAGCATTCTCATTTCATACCCTAAACTGCTCAGTTGTTTTTTTTCGAAGCTTTCCTCCCTCGGCCACAGGGTTGTAACTGGCGCAGTCGGACTACGGACAATGGATTAACAATGCCCACTACGCTTATCGTTCAAATTCTAAAGAGGTGATGAACACGTGACGGCAGTGGTTGTGGTGAAATATAAAAATAAATAAATAAAGCATAAGATAATGACATTCAAGTTCAAATAAAAGAAAAGAAACAAACAAAATCAAGTAAAATTGCTTCACAGGCGACCGTATATGTGTACATCAATCGCTGATAAGGCCAACAAGTTGCTGTGTGTGATGACCGTATATGTGTATGTCGAAGAGTCATCAGGATGCTCTTCTTCTTCTTCACTATTCTCGTTGTCTGCAAAACGTTTTCTGGCGCGTGAGCGAGGCATGTCTGTTCTGCCCAACGATCGATCACTAACTGACTCAATCTCTCTTCACAAAATCCGAATTACGCCTAGTTCTTAACTTTACACGCATTGCCAACACATTTTGGTGTTGTCCAGTCCAGTCCACACACATCAATACTAATGCACACCGTGCCAAGCAGAAAGGCGCAATTACTAGAAATGTCGTTACATTTAAATGATCTGGGACACGGCCATCCTGACCTATCACACGTCCTCGTGTGCTAGTAATCCCTTAATATCGATCATCGATATTAATTCATTAAGTTATTCTTTATTCTTCATTACTTCAAAGCAAACCAATACAAATATTCAAAACATTTCACCTATTACATTCAAGCCATGAGTTCGGATTACCAAAAACTCTCAAGCAATCAATCATAATTTTATATTCTTCACACATAAATCGTTAAAGGTCTGGATTTCCAATAAAATTTTTCACTAGCGCACAGTTTTTCAAACCGGCCAGTCCATCTTTTGTTAGCCTAGCTCACAGCTTACAACTCGACCAACATACGAGGCACCCGGATGACAGTCTATAAGCCGGCCAGTTAACTCACACCACCAACCGTTACCAGATTTAAACTTAACTGCAACAAAATAGCGAACCACACTCGGCCAACCTGATTCTAACACGACCTCCATTCAATTGTCTTTTTATAATTTTACTAATATTTATTCATTTTCCGTTCACAAACAAAAGATTCAA
>NW_001844938.1:8524-9504 GCF_000001215.4 Drosophila melanogaster | reverse complement strand
TTCCTTTCACAAAATAAAAGATTCAATATTTCCATTTCCATATTTCACAAAACAGTATCAAGCCTTCTTAACCAATATCTTTACATAATTCTTACTATTATGTAATTTTTAACAAAATCAATTATTCTTCTTCATTCACCATGACAAATTCAATGCCCTTCCGGATTACCAAAAACTCTCAAGCAATCAATCATAATTTTATATTCTTCACACATAAATCGGTAAAGGTCTGGATTTCCAATAAAATTTTTCACTAGCGCACAGTTTTTCAAACCGGCCAGTCCATCTTTTGTTAGCCTAGCTCACAGCTTACAACTCGACCAACATACGAGGCACCCGGATGACGCAGTCTATAAGCCGGCCAGTTAACTCACACCACCAACCGTTACCAGATTTAAACTTGCAACAAAATAGCGAACCACACTCGGCCATCCTGATTCTAACACGATCTCCATTCAATTGTCTTTTTATAATTTTACTATTATTTCTTCATTTTCCTTTCACAAATAAAAGATTCAATATTTCCATTTCCATATTTCACAAAACAGTATCAAGCCTTCATAACCAATATCTTTACATAATTCTTACTATTATGTAATTTTTAACAAAATCAATTATTCTTCTTCATTCATCATTACAAATTCAATGCCCTACACGCCATGATCAAAACAAATATCAGTTTTTTTTGCACTTCTGCTTGCATTATTGGTCTGGTCTTGTTACTCTGTCATTTTCTTTGGCCAGCAGTAAGTCTTTCATCACCTTTATTGCTTCACTTTCTTCAGTGTCTTCAACATTTTCGTTTTCGCTCTCTTCACACACATTCAACTCCTCGGGCACTTGCCCCTCTGGCATTTTTCTCAAATCTTCATGTGCAAATTTATAATTTCTTTTATTGGTTAAGGACTTTAAAGTGTACCTGTCACCCTCCAGAACCTGTATTTTTTCAAAAGGCCCCATGAATTTTGGACTCAACTTGG
>NW_001844938.1:0-5496 GCF_000001215.4 Drosophila melanogaster | reverse complement strand
ATTTCGTCTATTGCCAATAAGGCCAGAGGTGTGCTTGGTTTCATAAAAAGGTGGTCTTAGGAATTTGATGATCCTTACTTGACTAAAACCTTGTTTATTTCCTAAGTCCGTCCGATTCTCGAGTATGGATCACCTGTTTGGAGTCCACAATACGCAGTCCACTCGGACCGCATAGAATCGGTCCAAAAAAACTTCTTACTTTTTGCCGTATGGCGCCTAAATTGTGATGCAAACCGTATATTACCTCCTTATTCCAGTAATATACTTGTAATTAACTTACCGTCCCTAGCTAAACGTAGAACTATCCTCGGAACAATCTTTATTTTTAAGCTTATTCGTGGGGATGTTGATTGTCCCGACTGGATTAGTCGGCTTAACTTCTCGGTTCCAAGTAGATTCACTAAAAACTATATACCCCTTACCTTAAATCATTGTAGATCTATGAGTTGCATGACCCTTATAGAATTGTATATTCTGACTATAATAAACGTTATCCTATTATCTGTAATCTAGACTCTCTGCCGCTCTTAAAGCAATCGATTTTAACTTTTTTATTACATAATTAGATCCTACTAGCACTAATATTAAATATAGTTGTTTTGCATTATATTCATTTCCTTGTTCCTGTTCTCTTTTTTATATCGCGTCTATATCTTCTCGCGAATCGAGCCGTACGATACACGGCAGCGCCCCTCAGTCGGTTGGTCGGGAGGTGTGACCGTGGGACCCGTGCGAAAGAAAAAAAAAATACTTAAAATGCATGTCCGCGGCAACAGATACAGAACGACCGGGCGACCAACAATTAAACATTCTGACGGAACACCTCAACAGCGAGGAAAAACAATACATACTCAAACTATGCAAGTCATTCAAAAGACTTTTCCACAATGAAAACAACCAACTAACGTTCTCTAACGCTGTCAAACACTCTATACCAACAACAGATAATATACCGATTCACACAAAATCTTACCGTTACCCATTTGTACATAAAGACGAAGTCCGAAAGCAAATTTCAAAAATGCTCGAACAAAACATCATAAAAATCAGCCATTCCCCCTGTAGTGCACCCGTATGGGTCGTACCTAAGAAAAGTGAGATCATAGGTGAAAAAAGTGGCGCTTGGTAATCGATTTTCGGAAATGAAACGAGAAGACTGTCTCTGATAGATACCCTATCCCAAACACTGCAGATATACTAGACAGCGTAGGAAAGACCATGTATTTCACAACAATTGACTTAGCAAGTGGCTTTCACCAAATTCAAATGAACCCACGCGACGCGAGCAAGACGGCATTCACCATCGAAAATGGGCATTACGAGCTCACGATAATGCCCTTCGGTCTCAAGAACCCCCTGCCACGTTCCAACGCGTTATGGACAATGTTTTAGGTGACTTAGTCGGTAATGTCTGTCTAGTCTATCTCGATGACATAATAGTATTCTCCCCCTCACCCAAAAAACATATAGCAGATATTAAATCTGTTTTGACATAATAGTATTCTCCCCCTCACTCTAAAAACATATAGCAGATATTAAATCTGTTTTCACAAAACTCCAAAACGCAAACCTAAAAATCCAACCAAGGAAGTGTAGCTTCTTAAGGAAAGAAATCGACTTCCTGGGACATATCGTAACCCAGGAAGGAGTCAAACCAAACCCACTTAAGATTCAAACCATCAAGGACTTCCCCTGCCCAGAGTCAACAAGGGAAATTAAATCATTTTTAGGACTATTAGGGTATTACAGGAAATTCATAAAGGACTTTGCGAAAATAACTAAACCCATAACGAGACAGTTAAAACGGATGAAATCTATAATAATAGACGATGAATTTAAACAAGCATTCGAAACGTCGAAGGATCTTCTTTGTAATGATCCCATAATCATATACCCTGATTTCAATAAACCGTTCACGCTGACCACAGACGCAAGTAATTATGCGATAGGCTCTGTGCTGTCACAAGGTCCAGACACTAATGACAGACCCATATCTTTCTCTAGCCGGACACTATCGGACTGGCCGCTTACGACTACGATGTTGTGTACAAAAAAGGGTCGCAAAACTTAGTTGCTGACGCACTCAGCAGAATTGAGCCAAACTTGAACATAAACGGAGACCCACAAATTATACCAATCGTTTCGCAACCACTAAATCACTTCAATTACCAAATAATATTCTGTACCGGATCAACAACCCTAAGACAGGTAGAAACACCATTTATCCATAAAGTAAGACACATAATCACAGAACCCGTGCATACTTTCGACTCCGTTACAAATACCCTTTAAACAATCCTGAAACCGAATAAAAAAGTCGCTATATTTGCACCGGACGATATTTTCAAAATAATAGAAAATCAAATAATAACTATTTTTTTTAAAGACATTATCACAAAAATTATAAAAAATTGTGATACTTGCCTAACCCTAAAATACGTTAGACATCCCCATAGACCATTGATGCAGGCCACAACCGCCAAAGAGGGACCATTGGCAGTCGTAGATATAGAGATATATTTCATTAATAATATTTGTAACCTCACAATTATCGATAAATTCACCAAGCTAGCGCAAGCCTACCTCCTCAGCAATAGAAATTCAATAAAAGTCGCCGATGCCCTATTACAATTCATAAGTCACTATGGCGCACCAAAGAAAATAATTTTCGACCAGGGCGCGGAATTTTCGGGATGTTTTTTCAACGACCTCTTAACTCAATTCCAAATAAAAACTTCATTTCAACAATCAACGGGCAATGCTTTTGTATAGAGACTGCACTCCACCTTAACCGAACTATACAGGATTATCTTTAACAAAAGAAAGAAAGCACGCCTAGAACCCGAGCACGTCCAAATACTCGCAGAAGCAGTACCAACATATAACAATGCAATACACTCCAGCACTTCCTATACCCCTTTCGAGCTCTTCCATGGAAGAACTCACATATTCAATAACATTCAACAATCACCACGATTACCTTAAGAAGTTAAACGAATTTAGAAAAGACATATACCCAGAAGTACAGGAACATTTAAGCGCGACCACAGAAAGAAGATCGGCTAAAGATTAGACAGAGAGACACCAGTACTACACAAATTAGATATAGATAAAGGCGTCACTTTCCTAACAACTAAAGGTCAAAAGTTACACAAACAAAAAATTAGAAAAACAGTGGAAGGAACATAAGATAGACAAGCACTATTTAATAAATATGTCGCAGATCATTTAAATGAAACGAAATTTCGTGTTTCTGCTTGGCACGCGCCATGCAGACGCCTCTGATGCGCGGCAGACAACCGTTTCTGCCGAACGTAGTCTGGCCGCGGGTAGGAGCGGGGGGGAAGTAGATGTCTGTACGAAAACGAGAAGCATACAGAAAAACGCGGTGTGCATAAGTATTGGTGTATGCGGACTAGAACAACTGTCATAATTGTGTTGGTATTGCATGTAAAGTCAAGAACTACGCATAATTCTGATTTTGTGAAGAAGAGATCAGTCAGTCAGTTTTCGATCGTTACGCATAACAGACATGCCTCGCTCAAGCGCCAGAAAACGTCGCGCGAACCATAACGAGAGTAGTGAAGAGGAAGAAGGGCATCCTGATGACTCTTCGACAAATATATTATTATAAAACTAAGTAACATAAAAGCCCACATTAACAAGAAAAACACTTGCTCATTATAAAGTAGGAATAGCTTCAATATAGACACTCTTATTTTGTAAACAAATTAGTCGATAGCCATTAGCCAGTAAACTAAACATTATCCATAAACTGTTATTTCAGAAGAAACAAATGATAATATAAGATAGATAATGAGTAAGCAAAATGTAACTTTAGCATGAGATGTAACAACACTCGTGTTTAACATTAACATACCCATTTCTAAAAAAAAAAATGGTTAAATTCAAAATATCGTCGGAGTTCGTGGCATATACAGACAACACGTCGCCTAATCACCTTTCTCCGATCCGGCCATTTCCCCTTACCGCCTTCTCTTCGGACTGGGGGTTAGGAGTTAACATACCCCCTCTCACCGACCACAGGGAAACAACACCGATCCAGCAAACGAAAAAACGGCGACGAGCAAAAAATCAAACGAAGATCGCTCATGCGAACCCGATCGAAAACATTTTGATGGAAACAGACAACATTGTAATAAAGAGCATACTCATTTCATACCCTAAATTGCTCAGATGTTTTTTGGAAGGTTTCCGCCCTCGGCCACAGGATTGTAACTAGAGCGATGTAGATACACTAAAGGAATTTGCACTCTTTTCCTATTAAGAAACGTTGGTTCATACACCGAAATCAAAGAAATCATACTTATAACATGAAAAACTTTTACACCCGTATTCAAAAAATATTCAACTCTCAATTTCAAAGGCACCTGGTACCCGATAACACTATTGCTTATACCGATCTCAGCAAATTCAAATTAATAATATTGACACCAACCATGGATATCTCCTCTTTTCTGATAAGCCAGTCCAGATACCATCCACATCGTGGTTGACTATTTTAAGCAAAGACTACGAACCGATTACCGTGCACCTATAAATACCTATTTTTTAAAACCTATAAAAATGATCGAGTCGGAATACAGAAAATCTTTAAATCAACGCCCATAACTCAATAAATGAACTCAACGACGCTATACGATTGATAAATGACGGAATGCACATGAAATAGAACTATGAAAATAACCACACCATCATTGACAGTCTTTTGTTCGAACTAATGCAGTTTACGGAATACGTAAAAGTTTTGGAAATGGCTATGCCTCTTTTCAGACTTACATATTTACATTACTACATAAATAAACACAATTAAAATAACTCCTTACCCAGACTACAACGGCTATCAGCTTCTAGGTGATAGCTAATTCTACACAATCATATTTTGATAAAGAAAATAAAGTTATAAATAAAGAAATAAAAAATGAATGTGTCACCAATATTATTAAACACTCTTAACAGATCTCGCCCACCAAGGAGGCTCAACAGAAGGCAACCGAGGGATCTTATTTCCCGATCTCCTTTGACAAGGGCCAACAGAAGCTGACGCTTATCAAAAAACCTATTTGTTATATGTGTGTGTTATGTACTGTATTATTATTGTAAACTAGAAAAAGCTAACTATAGTTAGCCGGTGCGCCCAAATGGGCAGAAATAATAGAAAAGAAGGACACAAAGGGGCTCCAAGATTTCCCCGTATGCCTTAATAAATAAATTAATTTAAAAAAAATAAAAAACTTTAAACCAAAAAACAATAAAAATTTAAGCCAGTGCACACAAACGGAAATAATAAAATAAATAGAACCAAACACAATTGTAACCTGGAACTGAACCCAAACCATTCTTAACCATTATTGCCAAAATTCAATTTATAATATGAAAATATTGTAGAAGGAAACCAAATTGTAAGAGTAACGCAATGCAAAATAGAAATCAATAGTATAATTTTATGTGAAAATCTGTTAAAACCATAAAAAG
>NW_001846612.1:0-1167 GCF_000001215.4 Drosophila melanogaster | reverse complement strand
AATGCCAATGCCTCAATTTGCCCAAATTTCAAGAAGACGACCAAAATAACTAAGCACGAGGCATCCTGATAACGCTACAAAGAGCGTCCTTAAGATATTTAAAAGAATATATTAAAAACGAGCTTCGCAAAGGTGCGAAAAAACGCAAACGGGCCACATAACTGGCAATGCCCCAATTTGCTTAATTTTAATTTCTAAACCCAAGCCGATGCTTGGAAAACACTAATATCTGTTAGGCTTTTTACTAACAATGCGGTTGGACAAATTGTTTTTTAATTGTAAACAAATATGTTTATTAGCCAACCACATATACTAACCAACTAATATTTCCACGTCTCTAATATGAATAGAGCTCAAACAATTAAGATCACATTAAAAAAATAAAGATGAATAAGAAACACCAATTCAAGAATGGAATGGAGTGAAATAGCGAAACGTATAGACGAATTTCGCTAAAAGTTTGATAAGTCGTACAAATGCATAAATAAAGATGCAGTAATAAAAGCAGAAACGTTAAAAACCATATAGAGATAGTAGTAGGAGAATATAATAATATAGTTACATTAGTAAATAACTATAAAAATAGATTTACACCTTAGCACTTTTACAAATGTTTAAGGGTAATAAAATCGCTAAACACAAGATTAACTAATGTCAGAAAACAAAGACATATTCTGATTAACGTGCCAGAAAGTATAAGTCAATTGGCGGGATTCGATCCGGACCAGTTCAAAGGACTAGACGAATCCATTCAATCAAGCGACGCCGAATCCGATTGACATTGAAACACTAGAAGGAAGCGATCGAGTTGAATGTAAGCCAGAAACAATAAAAATTTCTGAAATGGCACAGAGAATGACATAATTTATCAGGCTAGCCACATCTCTGATACCAGAGTTTGATGGTAGGCACGAAAATTTACAAAGTTTTTTAGGTGCTCTAGGTCTATTAGACACATTAAAGGGCACGCACTAGCGATAACCCTGCCAAGCTTCTCAATCTACAACAAAAAAACAAAACGGCGAACCAACACACCCAAGAGATGGAGAAACTTACAAAGGCCCTTGAAGGCGCCTATATCAGTGAAGCTCTTAGCCAATCCCTTTCAAATAAATACAGCACTACAACAGCTGTAAAAGCCATGACACAAAATTGCTAAATTGATAA
>NW_001846898.1:0-1096 GCF_000001215.4 Drosophila melanogaster | reverse complement strand
AGATGGACATGCTTCTACTGTGTGTCCTGATCGTCAGGAGCGTTCGTCATTTAACAAAACCAACATTGTAAAAGAAGTCAACATCTGTACCGTCCTTGAGCCCGTTGTTTCGCAGAGACTGTCTGCAACTAGAATAAGCAGCGTAGTCATTTTAAAGAGTATTGGTAGTAATACCGGCTTGTATCACTTTACAGATACTGGCAAATGTTGTGATTAGTGAGCGTTCAATTGAAATATTGTTTCATGTAGTGTTACACGATTACATCAAGTAAGACGCTCTGATTGGTCGAGATATTTTGAGCCAGGTAATCGGCGTGACAATTACATCAAAGGCTCTTACTATGTCTAACGAGAAATCTATATTACCCATTGAAGCTTCTGAACGCAATCCTGATTTGGCTAATGTTGACACCGGCGTACATGGATCTGGTAGAAGCCAATTGTTATCAATATTGCAAGAGTATTCGGGTTCATTTGTTAGTGGAATTCCACAAGCCGTGTGACTACAGGACAACTAGAAATTCGCTTAATCGACCAAAATAAGACGGTTCAAAGACGCCCGTATAGGTTGAGTGTAGAGGAAAAGGCAAAAGTTCGGCATCTAATTCAACAGCGGTTAGTTACTCCTCCTTTACGAGGCTTTGTTGCTTGTTCGAAAAAAAAATGGTACAGAAAGCCTCTGTGTGGATTATAGGGAGCTTAATGCAAATACAGTATCCGAGAAATACCCATTGCCGCTTATTTCAGATCAGATCGCTAGGCTGAGTGGTGCCAGGTTTTTCAGTTGTATAGACATGGCAAGCGGGTTTCACCAGATCCCAATTCACCCGAATTCAATTGAGCGGACGGCGTTCGTCACCAGAAGGCCAATTCGAATATTTGACTATGCAATTCGGACTCTTATATGCCCCTGCTGTGTTCCAAAGAGCCAAAGACGTAATGATAGTTGCACCTACAAAGGAAAAGGCGCTTGAGAGGCTATGAAGAGTATTGCAAACACTATCTCAAGCAGGATTTTCTTTTAATATTGCAAAATGCTCGTTTCTTAAGTCTAAAATACTCTATTGGGTTTTGAAGTTACAGAAGGTGAGACTCG
>NW_001845290.1:0-3299 GCF_000001215.4 Drosophila melanogaster | reverse complement strand
GACACCCGGAGCAACTCAGAAACGCCGAGAAGATCAAGGAGATCTTTAAGATTGTGCGGAGAAACCTGGAAAAAGTGTCCGAAGACCAGGCAATACAAAACAACCTGCGATGAATGCAATGGGAGCCAAAGATTGGTGACGTCGTGTGGGCCAAAGAACACCATTTGTCATAGGCGGTCGAGGAAGTTACAGCCAAGTTGGCTCCGAAGTTCGATGGGCCGTCCCAGATAGTGGACTTCCTATCGCCAGTGATGTGTCAAGTTCGCCACCGTAAGGACAGTAGGGAAAGGTCGGTACACATCAGTGACCTAAAACCACAGGATAAGTATCATAAGAGAATGGACGGAGCGAATCATCTGTATTAGCGTCAAGCCAAAGCCGGAGTCAACAGAGACACGCCGTGAGCAAACCGGATCACTGCCCCTATGCAGATGCATAGGATGCAGATGCCTATACAGGCTGGACAGGGCCAGGGACCTGACTGCAGACCGGATCCTACCGGGGACCGCCCCAGTGTTCTAGGAGGCGAAGCAGTGCGAAACAAAGAAAATTTTGGAGAAACGGAGTCTGTAGAGAGAGAGTTTGTAAAAAATGAGAATATGCAGAGGAAGAGCGTAGTCACGGCAGTGCGAAACGGGGTCTGTACAAAAGCTTCCCTCCCGCGGCCACAGGATTGTAACTGGCGCAGCTGGACTACGGACAAGGGATTAACAATGCCCACTACGCTTATCGTTCTAATTCTAAAGAGGTGATGAACATGTGACGGCAGTGGATGTGGGGATTTTAGTAGTGAGTGGTGAAATAAAAAATTAAATAAAACGTTATTGAAACATAATGACGTGCAAGTGCAAATAAAACAAAAGAAACAAACAAAATCAAGTACAAATTGCTTCACAGGCGACCGTATATGTGTACATCAATCGCTGATAAGGCACTGGGATCATCCATATACCCTAACTCATAAAATGATACCAATTAAAAATGGTAAATTAATCAAAAAAAATTTTCTGACATATCAAACTACTGTGCGTGGTGTGTGTCGGAGAGTACTTGGTGTGCATATTGGGAGAGTATTCGTATGCTTTTGTGTTACTTCATAAGGATAGTAATTTCATCAATTTGGTAATATTGTATCAGCCTATACTTGCTCTGCGGCAATAGACTGGCGTCGCTGCCGCTGAGTGTTGGTTGTTGTGCAAAAATAAAAAGAGAATGGGAAAGATCTAGATCAGTCGAATATTAGACTTTGTTGTGACCAGAACTTGCTGCGCAAGAAGTGAATGTGGACATCAGTCGCCTCCAAGACAACGGGATCTTTTGCACAGTAGTTTATAAAAATAAATGTAAGTTGTGTGATTAACGACCGAATATGTGTACAACAATCGCTGTTAAGGCACCGGGATCGTTTTCACTTATCATTTACATGAACACAAATTTATTTAACAAATAAATACATAAATACAGAACTATCGTACGACTGGATTCGTGCGATATAGAAAAGAGAACAGAAACGAGGAAACGAATACAATGTAAACTAACTCTAACTCTAATATTAGTGTTAGTAGGATCTAATTATGTACTAAAATAGTTAAAATTGATTGCTTTAAGAGCGGCAAAAAGTCAAGATTACAGATAATAGGATAAAGTCTATTATAGTCAGAACAAAATAGTCTGTAAGGGTCATGCAACTCATAGTTAGATCTATAGTGATTTAAGATAAGGGGTGTATAGTTTTTAGTGAATCTACTTGGAACCGAGAAGTCGACTAAGCAAGTCAGGACTCTCAACATCACCACGAATAAGCTTACAAATAAAGACTGTTCCAAGCATAGTTCTACGGTTAGCTAGGGAAGGTAAATTAATTAATAGTAGTCTACTGGAATAAGGAGGTAGTATACGGTTTGCATCCCAATTTAGGCGCCGCAAGACAAAAAGTAAGACTTTTTTTTGGACCGATTCAATGCGGTCCGAGTGGACTACGTATTGTGATCCGTACTCAAGAATCGGACGGACTAACGAAATGAATAAGGTTTTAGTCAAGATGGGATCATCAAATTCCTTAGACCACCTTTTTATGAAACCGAGCACACCCCTGGCCTTATTAACAATAGTCGAAATATGGTCAGAAAATTTTAGTTTAGGGTCCAGAAGAACACCAAGATGTTATTCTGGCCATTCAGATAGCTTGAAATCCAATTTAGAAGATCAACAGGGAAACCTAAAACATCAAGTTTCCTTACTAGGAGGTAATGATAAACACAGTCAAATGCTTTACTAAAGTCAGTGTAGAAGATTATTTTTGAAACCCTGTATTACGAACGAAGTTAGCTCCAGGAGATTAGCGGTTGTTGATCTGCGTTTCATAAATATATTTTTAAATATTTTTAAATTTTGTATAAAGTGTGGACTTTACATTTCGTAGGTGTGTCAACTCTTTATTAAACAAAGGAGGTTTAGAGATTGAGGGATAGTACATCGGAACACAAGAGAGAAAAAACAATTTAATTGTGGTATAAAACTTATTTATGGCATCCGTCATTATGTTGCATGAGTAAATCGGACCAATGAAAGCCAGCTATAAAATTGTTTAGCCTTCGAAAATTTGCATTGCGAAAACAGGAAATTCGCTTTTTTGACTTCTCTGAATTTACTTTTAATACCGTACCTATGTCGATTGCCACCTCGAAAGTAGAATGATGTGGATCTTCAGGTTGAGTAAGAGGTGCTACAGGACTTGTTAAAAGACATCGAACAGTCGACCTAGAGAGTTTCGAATATAATTAACTTGCGACAATGATAAGTCGAGCAAGCCGTCAATAAAGTCATGTTGTACTAAAGGGAGAATTGTTATTCTGAGGACCACATTGTGCCAGGTATATTCAAATCACCTAGAACTAACAATTGGTCCCTGTAAGAGAGTTTATTTAAGATGGACTGGATAACGGACAGATGATTTTGATATTCTGAGCATGCAAAAGATGGCGGAGTATACGAGCACGTAATATAAACTGATCTGTCGGAAAAAGACAGCTTTACGCATAAGAATTCAGAGTTACGGGACTCGTCAAAAACGCGAGGGTAGATCTAACCGCAATTAAGACTCCACCTCCCCGTCTGGAGGGATGGTCATACCTATATATAGTGTACATATCTGGGAAGACTTCGGAGTTAAGTATCTCCGGCTTAAACCAAGTCTCTGTGAACACTATTATATGGGATGCAAAGAAAGGACTATCACAATACAATTTGGTTAGTTTGCTACGCAAGCCTCTAACATTTTGATAGGAGATAGTAAGATT
>NW_001845386.1:0-2914 GCF_000001215.4 Drosophila melanogaster | reverse complement strand
TCGTCGTTTTTAATCACAAGCAGTTCGATATCTCTGCTTGTCTTGTTAGACTTTGTGCTGCATACATGGTTGTCTTGTGGAGTTGACGCTTTTGCTGCTGCGACAAGTATTGATTCTATATCACCAGCAAACTGATCAATGTCTTGCTCGGTTTACAGAGGGCTAGAAAAGCCGGTAGGGGAAAAAACATATTTTTTGTACCTCGCCCAGTTGGTCATATTGCTTGTAAGCCTACACGGTCGCTCGATGTGTTGTAGTTGGTGCAAAAGATGAAAGATTATAGGACAGTTATCAGATGAGAGTTCTGGAAGTGCCTCAGCTGTAATCATTGATTGGGATATCCTTTTTGTGATGGCAAAGTGAATCAAATCTGGAAGCTTCATGGGATCTGCTGGCCAGTATGTAGGCGCTCCCGGGGAACATAGTTAAGTTTGTGTTGCGGTTTTATGATTGCGTTGTACAGCTGTTTTCCTTTAGGGTTCGCTATCCGAGATCCCCAGTACATATGCTTGACATTCCAATCGCCAGCTGCAACAAACCTTTCACCAAACGAGTCAAAAAGTGTTGTGAATTTTTTCTCAGAGATTGTGGAGGGAGGTGGGCAATAGACAGCAACCAGAGTGAGAGCACCGTTATGGCATTGGAGGCTTATAGAGGTACATATAAGGATCCTCATAAGCTCTTGCATAGAAAACGCTGAAAACATTCACGCCTGCCAAGAAGAGCATTCAATTAGCAAAGCAATCAAGGTTTCAGGAATTCAATGGCACCCCAAGACGTCACACTTTCTTACAAACATTCACTTTCTGTAGCACCTGACATTACTAAACGGCAAGTATTGTCTGACTCTTCACGAATCTTTTTTTCCTTGAAAATTCTAGCGCCTGTTGTTGTCAGGAAGTCTGCCTTCTTTATTTAGGCTGTGTTTTGTCTTTCCCAGGCTTATATAATTGATTTCTTCCACTTTTGAGGTAAGTATCCAATTTTAGCAATTACGTTGAAGAGCACGCAGATTCGCAGAACTGCACACATTAGGAGCTCGATGACCATTTTCGGGGTTATTAAGTCGTACCCAGGCGATTTTCCAGTTTTCAGTTGCTCTTTAATGACTTTCGTTATCTCGCTTGGCCGAAATTCTACAGGATCTTGTGAGGCTAAGTCAGATGCAGTTAAAGGCGGGAGAGTAAATGAGTTAGTGGCTGGATTTGGTTGAAATACTTTTTTAAGATAATCAGCGAAGACTCTTTCTCTGTCCGTGTCACTGCAAGACCAGTTTCCGGTAGAGTTACGGAGAGGTAAAAGCAAAGACCCTAGAATAACAAGATGAGTAACGCCATACGATTTTTTGGCACACGATTTTTTCGCCGTGGCTCTAGAGGTGGCTCCAGGCTCTCTCGAATTTTTGTTAGAGAGCGAGAGAGCGGAGAGCGCTACAGCGAACAGCTCTTTTCAACGCACAAAGTGATAGCAGACAACTGTATGTGTGCACATGTATGCTCATGCATTGTAAATTTGACAAATTTGACATGTCTTTATATAAGAATATTTGTCATTAGAGTATTCATCTTGCGGCGTGTGAAAAATTAATGAGGCAATGATTGTTGAGTGCTTGTGTCCGCACTTCGTGCCTCAAGATATGAACAAAGCAAAGACACTAGAATAATTCTAGTGTCTTTGATATGACTTTTGCAATAAACAGTTATCACATTTAATTATTTAGTATATTTATTAGGTCATTTGACTTAATATGATGTAGCATTAACATTAAAAGTGTTTCAAAAAAAATATTTCGCTTTTAAAAAATTGTCAGATGAGAGACAAATTAGAATTAAACATAACAAATTTTAACAAACAAATTTAAAAAGCTTTAAAATTATAATAGTCACGGCGCGAATTTTTAAAAATTATTTTATTTTATCATATTGCTACGAAATTGGCAAAAACTACCCTAATATGTACAATGTAAATTCGTTTCTTCGATCAGAATTGATTTCGGCCCGAAAATCGTCTTCTAGCACAACACGCACACATATACGCGTTCTCGTCTCTTGTTTTTGCTCACACAAGCAAGCTAATTCTATATTTAGATTTCTTATGCTCTCAACGGGAGCGAGCGGCTAGAGAGAGCAATTTTGGCCGTCACTAAAAAATTGGCTGCATAGTGCCAAACCAATGTATGGCCGTTACGCATCTTGTTATTCTAGTGTCTTTTGTAAAACCGTTTCTGTTGGTGCATGTAGGTTCCTGTGGTCTTTCCACAACGAGTTCTTTGTTCCTGTGGGCGTGAGATTCTCGATGTATCTTAGTTGTGCGTCCGCTTCTTCTTTCTTAAGCGCTTTGGTAAGTCTGCGGAAAGCTGCTTTTAATTTACTCTTTGCGCCAGGTGATCTGTGCTGCTGCCACTCCCTTCGATGTCGTCGTTTTTCAAGCACAAGCAGTTCGATATCTCTGCTTGTCTTGTTAGACTTTGTGCTGCATACATGGTTGTCTTGTGGAGTTGACGCTTTTGCTGCTGCGACAAGTATTGATTCTATATCACCAGCAAACTGATCAATGTCTTGCTCGGTTTACAGAGGGCTAGAAAAGCCGGTAGGGGAAAAAACATATTTTTTGTACCTCGCCCAGTTGGTCATATTGCTTGTAAGCCTACACGGTCGCTCGATGTGTTGTAGTTGGTGCAAAAGATGAAAGATTATAGGACAGTTATCAGATGAGAGTTCTGGAAGTGCCTCAGCTGTAATCATTGATTGGGATATCCTTTTTGTGATGGCAAAGTGAATCAAATCTGGAAGCTTCATGGGATCTGCTGGCCAGTATGTAGGCGCTCCCGGGGAACATAGTTAAGTTTGTGTTGCTGTTTTATGATTGCGTTGTACAGCTGTTTTCCTTTAGGGTCGCTATCCGAGATCCCCAG
>NW_001845951.1:0-1715 GCF_000001215.4 Drosophila melanogaster | reverse complement strand
CATTGTCATGCTGGGTTCTCATATATGCTTTTTCTAGAATATTAAATATTATCTCGATGTCTTTTAGATGGTTTTCCTCATTTTTGCTAAAGATGATAATGTCATCGAAGTATACGGAACACCTAATTCCTATATGTTCTCTAAGGATATCTTTAGCGTCCGTCGAAAAATTGATGAAGCGTTTTTGAGGCCAAACGGTAGTCTGGTAAACTCGTATTTTCCTTGGTTAACTGACAATGCCGTTTTTTCGATATCTGCTTTCCTAACTGGAATTTGGTGGAAGCCGCTTTTGAGGTCAATGTCCTAGTTGTGCAAGTACGTTGTTAATGTCCGGTATGGGGTATCTTTCTGGAATGGTAACCATGTTTAATTTCCTATAGTCGATTACCATTCTGTGCTTTCTCTATCCTGATGCGTCCATTTTTTTTTTTTGGTACGATCCATATTGGGGAATTGTATGGGGATCGTGAAGGTCTAATTACGTCGTTTGCGAGTAGCTCTTGTATTTGTTTTTCTACTTCTGGTCTAAGAGCCTCTGGGTACGGGTAGTGTCTTGAGTATATTGGGCTGTCGTTTCTACTCCTTAAGTTGCTTCTACTCTTGTTGTGTATGTCAGTTTTTCGTCCGGGTCTCCAAAAAGATTTTTAAAGTCTGAGCAAATAGTTCTTAAATGTTTCTTTTGAGTTTCTGTAGCGTGTTCTACTTGAGTATCTAATTTGTTGACTTCGCGTGAGGTTTTCTGCTTTATTTTAATTCTTTTTTTATTTTGTATTGAAATATACCCCTTTTGCATATTAATTTGGGCTTTTACTTCGGGCAGTGTATCGTTTCCGATAATGGCATCGAAGGTCTTTAAGGTGGGTAGTATAAAAAATTTAACAAAATTATTTTTTAGGCCGAAAGGATTGGCGATTGTATGGTGTTTTATAAGAATTTTCCCGCCCACAGAGTTAACGAAAAAGGCTTTGTTGTTTTTTGATTGGTTTCTTAACTAATCTTGGTTGAATGTAATTTTTGTTGGATCCGGTGGCTATCAGAATTTTGATTATCTCTCCATTACCTGCTTTGGATTGGAACACTGATACAAATTGATTAAAAATCCAGTTAAATTAAAAATTACTTTCAGACGAGTGCGCGTGTTTTCTAATGGTTGTATTCTTATTCTTTTCCTTTTTTTTCTCTGGGGCTACTTTTATTGAACCAGCATTTGCTGCAAAGAATTGGGGAAACCCAGTAAAACCCAATTAGTTCAATCAAATAAAAATTTAACAAGATTCACTTAAATAAACATAGTAATAGTTAGACTAGTAATTGTTTTGGTTTGATTATGGTTATATATAAACAAAAAATTTAAACTTCATATAAAAAAAATTAATTTTGCTCATTCAGATTCGGTTAGCCCAAGTTGGTTTCGCCGGGCGCAGTGAACCTGGCAGTTGGTAACGGCTTTGTCAAAATATCAGCCAATTTTAAATCTGTGGAAAGATACTTACCACAAATTAGTTTGTTTTCAATTTGTTCTCTGGTAAAATGTATTTGATATCTATGTGCTTAGTTCTCTTGTGCAAGTGGGATTATTGGCTATACCTATATACTTACGTAGTTACTATTTCGAGTCGAATAAATGATCCGTCTACGACGAAGACAAAGATCAACGCTGAAGCCAATTATAAATTGAAACACGAATAATTTCAGTGAGCGTCTTTATTTTAAAA
>NW_001846942.1:0-1084 GCF_000001215.4 Drosophila melanogaster | reverse complement strand
TGAGCTTTATAAATAACACTCCTGTGGGTCCCGGGCTTATTCCCGGTTGTGATCCTGTTTTGCGGCTGGTCCTTCTCTGCCCCTCTCTGGGAAGGAGCTCCACTTCACGGCCTGGCTTAGTTATAGTCTCTCCTTCTGCCCGCCGGTGGCGGCCCCGTCGAACCGCGGGGTCAGGACAGTGATGCGGCTACGTAAAAGCGGCCAAGCGAAGACCCTCCTACCTTCAATTTCAGCTTGGATAATATTTACTGCATCAAACTACAGTTCACATTTTTCTGAAGTCTACTGACCTGTGATTGCCCCAGTCGAATCTTAGGGTCTGGCGACAAGGCGGCGGCGAGATGGCTGCGCCAAACGACGATCTTTTCGTCTTAAAAAATATTTTTATTTTTTATTTATGTTTTTATAAATTTATTTATTCGGCCTCCGCCGGGTGCATATGAACCTCTTGAGTCCGCACAGAAACGCAACTGTCGAGAGATCCTTGATCATCAAAGTCCAATGACGAATTCCGGAGGCGACCGCCTACTTTAAGTAGTCCAAATTGGCCCAGGAACGGCGAGAGCGAGGATATGGGACTAGACGAGGAAACTCTTCCCAGCGTTTTTAGGGACTGCAGGTCCTCCCATAACTGCGCGCGCTGCACCAACCGCAGCATCATATGATTACCCTCTTGAATGTGTGCGACGGTGAGCCCAGGATGACGAATTCCATTACAAAATTTGTAAATGTATGCAAACACTCGTAAGTGAGGGGTAAGAATTTGCAAATTTGGAGCTAGCAATTACATCCACGTACGGCGACTTTGCGATGAACACACTTCGACGAAGCTCAATCACCGGTTTGTCAGGCCAATCTCTCTCAGGCTCCGTAAGATAGGCGGGTCCATGCGCCCAGAGTGACGATTCGCTAAGCTCAGACGGCAGGGATCCGCTGGATAAGATGTCAGCCGGATTTAACGCTGTAGGAACATAACGCCAAGCCGTGACATCTGTCAGCTCCTGAATGGCAGCAACCCTATTTCCCACAAATATGTTGAACCTGGGGGCTCATCTCGAGTCGCACCAACAATAGTAGCGTCCTT